>NC_081435.1:55335366-55458877 GCF_949786415.1 Peromyscus eremicus | reverse complement strand
TTCAGTTCTCAGCACCTATACAGCAGATCACAACTCCAGTTCCAGAGGATCCCTCTTCTGTGCCTCAAGATCCTGCATGCATGTAGGGCAAGGTCACACTCACACACACATAAAAATAAAAGATGTTTTTGAGTGCCTCTGCAAAGGCTACTGGGTTTTCTTCAGCCCTTTGAGTGTTTTGCATCTTATCATAATTCACTGCCTTGAAGAAAGCCCTCCTTGGTCTCAAAGAGGAGGATCAGCACAGAGGGAAATCTCTCAACAGTTCTAAGAGAAGCAACATGGTCAGGAAGACCCTGACCAGTGCCAGCAGATAGCACAACTGCTTCTCTTTCCAAGTCCTTAGACATAACCCACAAGGACCAGACCATTAACTGACCTTAACAGTGAAAAGGAAAATGGTTAAAACAGGCTACCTAGCTGGTTTTAAATGCCCAGTGGTAAAATAGAGCTAGAAAGTAAAACAATTGGTAATAGTAAAAATAATACAAACAAAAAGGTGGAGTAAACAAAGAGACAGTCTGTCGGTGGTGGTGGTGCACACCTTTAATTCCAGCACTCGGGAGGTAAAGGCAGGCAGATCTATGAGTTGAGGCAATCCTCATCTACAGAGTAAATTCCAGGACAGCCAGGGCTACACAGAGAATCCTGTCTCAAAAACAAACAAAAGATAAACAAACAAACAAAAAAATGACAAGTAACTATTCAGGCCTTACAGGCCTCATTAAATCCTGCATGTGGTCTACTGAGCCATGTAATTAGTCACAGCCACCTCAACTATTACACATAGATAAACTGAGTTTATGCAAACCTATTTAGATAGCTTTGTGTACATCTATCTGTTAATGGACTGGACATTGTTAATGTAATTCTTGACTGTATATATTGTATATACTTATTGTATATAGTTTTTCTTATATTAGTTATAATCTTCTTTTATTATTTTAGACAAAAAAGGTGAAATGTGGTGATATATTGTCTACCCTAATAAACTTTGTCTGAAACCAGAGGACAGAACAAGCCACTAGATTAAACATAGAGGCCAGACAGTGGTGGCACACACCTTAAATCCTAGCACTTGGGAGGCAGAGGCAGAGATCTGCCTGAATCTCTGTGGGTTCAAGGCCACCCTAGACTACATGATATTAATCCAGTCTAAAGGAAACAGAGCCAGGCAGTGGTGGCACACACCTTCAATCCCAGGAAGTAATATGGCAGGGTGGAGAAAGGTATATAAGGCGTGAGGAGACAGGAACTAAAGGCTCTTTTTGGCTAAGGCCTTTCGGGTGAGGACTCAGAGGCTTTCAGTCTGAGGATTCCTGGATTGGCTGAGGAGTTGGCAAGGTGAGGTTGATTGTGGCTTGCTCTGCTTGTCTGATCTTTCAGCTTTCACCCCAATATCTGGTACCGGATTTTTTTATTATAAGACCATTTAAAATTTGAACATCTATTTATCTACTTTATGCTTTGGTTTTCTTCATTATTTTTCTTTTGACATTTTTGGTACTCTTTGGTTACAACCTTATACTATCTTCCTTTTAATTCACCCACCATTAGATTCTTCGTACAATTGATTTTTGTATCTTTCCTCATTTTTGTTTTGTTTTTTGTTTTTTTCAGACAGGGTTTCTCTGTGTAGTTTTGGTGCCTGTCCTGGATCTCGCTCTGTAGCCCAGGCTGGCTTCAAACTCACAGAGATCCGCCTGGTTCTGCCTCCCAAGCGCTGGGATTAAAGGTGTGCGCCACCACCGCCCGGCTGGTTTCTTGCCACATTTAAAAAAATAAAGATTTTGTTTATTTCTATGTGCTTGTGTGTAGCAGGTGATTGTACATGTAAGTGCAGTGCCTATGGAGGCCAGAAAAGGGATCTCCTGGAGCTAGAGTTAAAGGCAGCTGCAAGGTGCCTAACATGGGTGTTGGGAACTGAACACTGGGTCATCTGTAGGAACAGTATTTTCTCATGACCTGTGAGCCATTCTTCACAGTTCTTCAGTCCCAACTTCTGATTGACTGATTGATTGATTTTGTTGTTTTGAGACAGAGTCTCCATGTGTAGCTCTAGCTGTCCTGGATCTCGCTCTGTAGACCAGACTGGCCTCAAATTCACAGAGATTCGCCTGCCTCTGCCTCCTGAGTGCTGGGATCAAAGGCCTGTGCCACCATCCCCTACCCCCACATATTCTTAATATGGAACCATCAGGATATTTTGTTTGATTTTTAACAATCCATGGGCTCTCACTCATACCTGAACTCAATTATACCTGTATACTCATGTGTGTGTACACACTCAAACCACACCAAGAACAAGTGATAAAGGATGGCCCTTCTGAAACAAACACGACCATGGCTTTCCTGGTTCTTGTCTTTTCTGGGGCCATTGGCTATTGCTTAAAACTTTGTTGTTGTTGTTGTTGTTGTTGTTGTTGAGACAGGGTTTCTTTGTGTAGCCTTGGCTGTCCTAGAACTAGCTCTGTAGACCAGGCTGATCTGGAACTCACAGAGATTCTCCTGCCTCTGCCTTCCACGTGCTAAAATTAAAGGCATGCACCATTACCCCTTAGCTTAAAACTTGTGTTTTTTGGTTTTTGTTGTTGTTTGGTTTGGTTTTTTGTTTTGTTTTGTTTTGTTTTGGGGGGGGGTGTTTTTCAAGACAGGGTTACTCTGTGTAGTTTTGGAGCCTGTCCTGGAACTCACTCTGTAGCCCAGGCTGGCCTTGAATTCACAGAGATCGGCCTGCCTCTGCCTCCCAAGTGCTGGGATTAAAGGCATGCACCACCACTGCCCGGCTTGTTTTGTTTTTTAGTTTTTATTTATTCTCTGTGGTTTTCACATCATGGATCTTAATCCCATTCATATCCCCATCCCTTCATATCTGTCCTCTGCCCTTGGAATCCCCCCCGCCCCAAAAAAAAATTCAAGAGAAAAGAAAAAAAGAAAAAGAAAAATCTCATTGTGGAAGCTGTGGTGTGACACTGTGAATCACACACTATACCCTTCAGTCCCTATATTTTTATTTGCAAATATTCATTGCAAAGAGTCCTTGGTCTGGTTCGAGGCCTCTGGTTTCTGCCACATTGGGTCCTCACTAGTGCTCCTCTTGGATGTGTCATGGAGATCCAGCAGCTTTAGATCTGCAGGACAGGCCCCTTCACTTGCTCCATCAGATCACAGATGGAGTGGATGTTGGTAACCTTGGTCCCAAGCCTGGGTGGTTGCTGGGTTGGTCGCTGGGTTGGTCAATCCCTTAGCTCTCCCTCATCCTCAACACCAGGGTGAGCTCTCCAGCACCGCCCAGGCTAGCTCCCCCTATGCAGTAGCAGCAAAGAGCAGGACTTTCATGCTCTCAGGACCTGCTCACCCACACCTGCACCATCAGGGCCAGCTCTACTGTGTTTCCCAGGCAAGGGGAAGGGACCACTTTCCCGAGTGCTGCAGCTGGTGAGGGGCAGGGACAGCTCTCCCATTCTCATGACCTCAGGGCCAGGTCCTCCACCTGTCACAGGTAGAGAGGGGAAAGGGCATCTCTCCCTTGCCCATGCCACCATATGGCAGATGTGGGGTAGGGCAAGATCTCCCACACTCCTGTTCTTGGGCCAGTTCACCTGTGCCCCATCAACAGTCAGCTCTACTGTGGTGCCCAAGTGAGGTACAGAGCCTTTCTTTTCTCCTGAGTGCTATAGCTGGTGTGTGTGTTTGGGGGGGGTGGGGTGTCAGCTCTCTTGCCTGCCAAGGGTGTCAAGGGGTGGGGAGGGGAGGGCATCTTTCCTTCATCCTCACCACCACATGGCAGATGAGGGGGGTGGAGCTAGCTCTCCCATTCTTGTACCCTCATGGCCAGCTCACCCGTACATTCCCCCCCACACACACACACTGCCAACAGGGTCAGCTCTACTGTATTGCCCAGGTGAGGCGCAGGGCCTGCTTTCCCACGTGCTGCAGCTGGTGAGGGGCAGGACCAGTTCTCCCCAGTGTTGCAGCCTGTGAGGGCAGGGCCAACTCTGTGCAGCCCTATCCTCTCAGCCTTCAGTGGTAGCAGAAGCCATAGACATCAGCACAGACCGAGGCTGCCTCAGGGCCACGGACCCAGACATGGACCTAGGCAGGAGCCTAGACCCAGACATCACCTCAGATGGCAAGCAGGCCACCCTCCTTAGCTGGCTCCTCACAGCCTTCACCTCTTCAGACCTGTCTCTTTCCACGTGACATGAACCATTCTGTCTCTCTTTCTCTCCCATACCCACCATATATTTGCTCACCACAATAGTGCTCGACTGCCTGGCACCTGGTTTTTTCTCCTCACCGCCCAGGCAGTCCACCCCAGGCTGGTGTGTGGGTCTCCATCTCCATCTCAGTCTTCATCTAAAACTTGTATTTTTAATCTTGTAAAATTTGTGGATTCTAGGATACACTTTCAAACTAAACTCCCACTACAGGAAATCCAAAGTGTCTTTTCTAACCAATAAATAAAGTAGGGAGAGAGCCTTGGGATCCTTCTCAGGCAGGAACTATGACCTTCATCAGCATGAATACTGATAATTATACTTCTGCTCTTACCCCCCCCCCAAAAAAAAAAAAAAAAACGATTTCTGAGACCAGAGCTCTGGGTGGAGGGCTGTGATAGGAGAATAGAGACAGGAAAATAGTAAGATCAGAATTAATGTGTGAAAGAAGCCAGTTGGCAGAGGAAGACTGAAAGCCCTTCCCAGTCTGGGTTTCAGACTGCAAATGGAGCATGATCAAGGCATTTGGTAAAAACTGGGAGCCCATTTTCCTAGGGATTCATGCAAGAACAGAGCTTGCGTAAGGAAAGCCCATGATATATAAACATAGGATAGGTGGGTGTAGTGTGTAGTATAAATGTCCTATAAAATCCTGTACTTCATAGTCGGGGTTCTGTGGGCTTTAACATCATCTCAGCAGCCAACTCCCAATCCCCAACCTTGAATGTGCTTTCCTCTTACTTTAATTTTTTTTTTCACATTTGTTTAATTTGTGTGTGTGTGAGTGCACATGCTTGTGGATATTCATAGGGAAGCCAGAGGAGGGTGTGGTGGTGGAGTTCTATCACTCTCCACCACATGTGGCAATAAATTAATTTTTGTTTTTGCTTTTTTGAGACAGGTTTCTCTGCGTAACTGCCCCCAACTGTCCTGGAACTCACTCTGTAGACCAGGCAAGATGGCAGAGAACAAGTTATACCACGATGACACATGGCAAAACATAGACTAATAGGAATGGATTGAGTTAAGTTATAAGAGCTAGCTAGCAAGAAGTCTGAGCCATGGACCATACAGTTTGTAATTAATATAAGCCTCTGTGTGTTTACTTGGGACCAAGCCACTGTAGGACCCGGCAGGACACAGAAAAACTTTCACCATAAAGAACATGACCAGGACAAGCCAGAATACAGCATGGAGGCAGGAGGGTCACATGGTTAAGGTTATCCTTAATGAGTTCCAAGACAACCTGGGCTATGTGAGATCATGTTGAAAAAAAAAAAAAGAAAGCAAGCAAGCAGGAACCATCAAGGTCATGGGGTGTGAACAAGGTCACAGTTTCAAATTGCTAAGTATAGTATACATTGGTTCTGTTCTTTCATAGAGCAATTTAATGGTGAATATAAAAGCTATAAAAATATCCATAGCAGACGCTCTAAGTGCCTTTCCCGTTTACCCTCTGCTTTCACTTCTAAATTCAAAGGTTATTTTCTTTTTGAACATTTTTGTTCCATAGAACAAGCTTAGATTACAGATACTGGGCATGCTCAGAGTGCCAGGGAGCTAATATGTTCTAGAAGTTTTTTTCAAACTATGACAACTGGGCGGCTGACAGATAACACCTCAAGTTCTTTGACTTATGGTTTGGAAAGGTTGATGGTATGCTCTGTACTGACTGTCTCCCCAGGCTCGTCAGTGAGAGGAAGGTTTAATTGCCCACGTGGTAAACAGTTGCCGATAAACCCTCTGTTGGTTTCCTTTCTTTCCTTCTCTCCCTTCCCCACTCTCTAGTGTTTCCTGGAATCACCTCCCTATCAAATACTTAGGCTCAACTCAGATCGCCATCTCAGGATTTCCTTCTTAGAAAACTGCAGGGAGAGAACAGTGTTATCTTTCCTCAAACAATTCTATTTTTAGCTTTTTGTTTAAAAAGTTCTTTGAAAGGAAAAAAAGCCAGTGTGGTGGTATGGGCCTGTAATTCCAGCTACTTTGAAAGCTGAGGCCAAGATTTCCTTCTTCTTTCCTTCCTTCCTTCCTTCTTTTTTCTAGACAGGGTTTCTCTGTGTAGCCCTGGCTGTCCTGGAACTCCCTCTGTAGACCAGGCTGGCCTTGAACTCACAGAGATCTTTCTGCCTCTGCCTCCTGAGTGCTGGGATTAAAGGTGTGCACCACCACTGCCCGGCTGCAAGCCCCTATTTGAAAACAAAAATTAAAGGGGTCTGTAGCTCATCAACAGAGAACAAGCCCTTGGGTTCAGTTCCAATACTGGGGCAAAAAAGAGGGAGGAGAGATATGTTCAAAAAAGATATTACAACGTTTTCCTATAATAGGGAATAATTGAAATAATTGAAACCAGGGGTAGTGGTGCATGTCTTTAATGCCAGCACTCAGGAGGCAGAGACAGAGGCAGGCAGATCTCTGTTGAGTTTGAGGCCAGAGGTCTACATGATGAGTTCCAGGACAGCCATGACTACATAAAGAGACCCTGTACCCCACAAACAAACAAATAAATAAGAAACACTTGAAATGCTCAAAAAAGATTCCCTCAGTCACTCCTTCAGTCTCATTGATTTCTGTATCTGCTGCCTTCTGAGAACTCTTGTTACTCCACGTACTAACTGGAATGCTGTACAGTGGACTAGAGAAGGACAGACAGGAAGAGAGCAAGCCCTAAACCAAAGCAGCAGCAGAGAAAGGCAGTGCAGAGCACAGAAGGGAGATTTCTCGGAAGGCAAGAGTCAACAGAACCAAGTGACCCACTAGCTTCAGGAGATAGAGGGCAGAGATGTGTTGACAAGAATTTCCTGGTTTGGGTGTGTGTGAATGAGTGATGTCATTAACTGGAACACGATTCAGAAGAAGCAGGTTTTAAAGAGAGGTCTTTAATTCAGATTTGGATGAATTGAGTTTAAGAAGATTCAATGGGATGTTTTAATATTACGTGGCTTCCATTGGTCCTCACACTACTTGAGAATAAGCCAGGGCCCCTAGGACCTCTGTCTGAAGATTTCCTCATTCAAAAAGAGGCAAAAAGCTAACTATGCAAAACATAAAGAATACTTTGTCTATTACCTGATAGGATTTCTCTTTTTTGATGTGTGTGTGTGTGTGTGTGTGTGTGTGTGTGTGTGTGTGTGTGTGTTTTCTGGATTCAGGGCCTGTGTGTGCATGCTGGGCAAACCTACACTAAACAATACCCCTAGATCCCCCTTCTGAGGTGCTGGGGGTTGAACCCAGGCCATCTATGTGCTGTGTACACTGTATCTCCTAGCCCATAGGATTTCTTCAAGCTTCATTCTAGGAGTCACACATTCAGGAATCCTGCCAGAAGTCTTATGTGGACATTGCTCTTTCCTCTTAAGTTGCTGTCATCATAAATTCCTGTCCCATTCTCCCCCATCCCATACGTGTGTGTGTGTGTGTGTGTGTGTGTGTGTGTGTGTGTGTGTGTCTGCGTTTTCTTTTTGGTTTTTTGAGACAGAGTTTCTCTGTGTACTTTTGGAGCCTATCCTGGAACTCACTCTGTAGCCCAGGCTGGCCTCCAACTCATAAAGATCCGCCTGGCTCTGCGTGTGCCACCACTGCCTGGCACCATACTTGTCTCTGTAAGAAATGGATCTGGGGTCTCAAGAAAATGACCACACCATTCAAAGCTTTTCTGCCAGGTTAAAAAGTCGGACTTTTGAAGAATGCTGTGTGTGTGTTGCCTTACTGAATCAAGCAAGCACACCTAGAGACCCACTGCATTTTTATGCCTAATGCAAAAGGGTCCTGTGTCTCACTGGTCAGAGCTCAGCCTTCAAGTCTTATGTGACTGGCTGTTACCAAGCAGCGCTCGGAGAAATGAAACAAGCACATATTTTGATTTCAAGAAGTGCTGCTCTTAGAGGAATTTTAATTTCTGCCAAGTGGCTTCTTTACAATTTAATTTCTGTATGGAATGTTGGTTATTTAACCCTTTGGTAGAAGAGACAGTGCACTCTGCTTGCATTGCTCACATCTTAGCATGACATTTCTGCCTCTGTTCATCTTCCTCTGCCTTCTCCCTCTGTTCCTTTGCTCACACAACTCAAAGTCCCCTTCAGACTCTGCAATCTCAACGGCACCTGACCTCTCTGAAGAGGGAGTGTTGGTGTCATCGTGGGAATGGGTGTGACTTACTGATGTCTGGACTGGTCCACCCGCTTGAAATTCTGTGAAAATGTGGAACAGTGGGGGAAAGGGCAGAAGAGCACAGGACAGCCCCCAAAAGGCACAGTGTGTTGTCTGCCTCATGGCGGCTCCATCGAGAATCCTTTTAAGGTTCTGACATGCTTCAGCCCCATTTTGCCCATGACCCACAGTCAGTTTCCTCTTTGTAGGACTTGTCACTGGTTTCCCTGCTACTACAAAACACCTGACAAGCAGCAAACTTCAGGGAGAAAAGGTTTGTTTTGGCTCGCAGTTTGAGGGCCCAGACCATCATCAGAGGTCACATGGCAGGATCTTGAGGCAGCTAGTCACATCGCATTTGCAGTCAGGACGCAGAGTGATAAAGGCTTGTGCTCAGCTAGCTTTCCCCTTTTCATGCAGTCCAGGACGCAATCCAGGGGTGGGTGCCACCACTTTTAGTGTGAGTCTTCATTCTCTACGATCCTAGTCAGATAATCCCTCACAGGTATGTCCAGAGTCTCAGTACGTGCTTCTAGGTCCTGTCAAGGTGACAATCAATCATCACAGTAGTGTTCATCTGGCCAGGCATGGCAGTGCACTCCTGGAATGCAAGCACTGGGAGGCAGTGGCGTGAGGGGTGAGTTGAGGCCCAGCCTGGGTTACATTCACAAGACTGTCTCCATCAATAAGAAAGTCTTCAATTTTAACGAACTGTTGGCTAGTACGTCATTCAGTATGCTTTGTGCTTCACGTAACATGAAACCTGAATGAAAACTGGCTCCAATGAGATGGAAATGTATCAGGTCACATTTCAGAGCGTGCAGGGGTAGACGCTGTTCTAACTAACCTAGTGGTTCTTCTGGTGCTGGTTCTCTGGAAATCCCTCGGCCGTGGCTTTCTCCAATGGCTTCCTTTATTTTCTCAAGTGGATCATAGTTTCCTACTCTAGGAGAGTTTAGACTCTAAAACTTGAAACTGACTTCCTCTAAACTTTAGAGGAAGAAGGAAGACACCGGGGAGTGTATCTGCCACATCACATGAGATTTTATAGATGTGGTTAAATTCCAGGCTTTGAGATGGGGAGATAAGCCTGTTGAGTCCACAAGGGTCCTCAAAAAACTGAAGAGAGAGGTAAAAGGTCCAACTCAAAAAGGCAGGTACAGAGATCAGAGCGATGCGGTTACTGGAACTTTCTCCCACTATGGCAAAATGCTGGAGACCAAAAACCTAAGGGGCAAAGGTCTGTTTTGGTTCATGATTTCAGAGACTTTGGTCCAGGTCACCTGGTTTGGCTACTTTGGGGCTGTGCCATGGGAACACACGCACAAAGAAAGAGGAAGGGACCAGGGCCCCAGTGTCCCCTCCAAGGATACCTTCCTGAGTTCATGGTCTTTAAAACATTAAAAACCACCTTGGCACGGTGGCACACACCTTTAGTCCCAGCACTCAGGAGGCAGAGGCAGGTGGATCTTCATGAGTTTGAGGCTAGTCTGGCCTACATAGCGAGTTCCAAGATAGCCAGGGTTACATATGGAGACTCTGTCTCAAAAACAAAACAAAGCAACAACAAAAGAAAGCAATAACAAAATTGTCGCAGATGTGTATACACAACAGCAACTGTGGTTGTTCGGTGTTCCTGCCCTTGTGCTGGGGTGAGACATTAACTCAGTACAGTTTTAATCTGCATTCCCTGCTCACTAACAGCACTGAGGGTCATTTGTATACTGGCCATTGGAGATCCTCCTCACAAAATTCCCACTCAAATCTCTTGTCCATTTTTGCACTGTGTTTTCTTTTTTGTATTTACTCGTAGGAATTCTTTCTACATTTTGGACGTGATTCCTGTTTTAGCTGTGTTCATTGTAAAACTTCCTCCTCTATGGCTTGCCATTTCCTTTTTAAAATGATACACTTAGACCAGGGAGATGGCTCAGCAGGCAAGGGTGTTTGCTGCCAAGCTTAGAGATCTGAGTTTGATGCCCGGAACCCACATCGTGGGCAGAAAGAACTGCCTTACAAAAGCTGTGCTTGCCATTCACTGCACATAAACAACCCCACACATACAAATAAATAAATGTCCAAAAATTTAAATGATAAACTCTTGTATTTATATAGGACTATACGTTTAAAAACTTATTTTTTCCTCATTTCTTTTAAAAGGCAGACAGGGTAGAAGATATTAGCTCCATTTTATAGCATATGTGAAAACATTGCTTCCATCTTTAATATATTAAAGACAGATCCGAGGTATGAACTCTAGGCTTCTACATCCATAACCGTGTTCCCATGCCTTTGTGATACAGCAGTTTGAAGTACTCTAATTTTACAATGCTTTACAATGTAAGAGTAACACGTATTACATCGATTCTCGGAAGGTTAACTCTAGAGCCAACCAGCTTCATTAACTGCCATATAACCAGAAAGCATTATTATACTCTAATTTTGAAGCTATGTTGGAGAGCTCCATGAGCCAAAACTGCAGCAGGGCTGATCTGCCCAGGCTGGCCTTAAACTTACCACATAGCCAAGGATGACCTTGAACTCTACCTCCTGAGTGCTAGGATGACCTGTGTGCCACCATGCCAGGCAAACACATTTTAAAGTGTAACTGAACCAGTCATATTCTCACTTATTGTTTTGATGACAGGATGGGGAAGCCAAGCGAAGGGAGCTGAGGGAAGGCTTATTTAGGGGTAGTCACTGAGGGGAAATACAAGGGCATCAACTCATTTCCTTCAAGATTAACACCCCCAGAGCCCTGTTGTTGGCCTACTACATCTTTGCCAGCAGGCCAGAGGAAAAAACTTCTGGAGTCCAGGATATTCAGGAAGAGGCCCACAAATGCTGATGGCCTGGGACCTACGAAGACAAACACTGCTAATTTCACCCATGCTGAATCAACAAAATGGCCCACCCTTTCCTAATCCAGGTTTTAAGAAAAGGGTTGATGACCAGAGAAACCAGAAAGTTCCATCGGGAAGCCTGGAGGTGGAAAGGGTTGTGGGCATTTCCCGCAGTAATAGATCGTACAAGAAGCAACATAGTCTCTCACTGTGTTTCTTATTAGTTGTCTTGAAGGGGGAAGCTACTTTGGTAAACTTTGGTCTTTCAAAGAACATGGAACCAGAGACAAGGGCTAGTGAGCACCTGATAGCCTTACATAAGACTTATAGGTCTCTGAGGGGAAGGGCTTCTGGACCCTCTAAAAGCAGAAGCAAGATTTGAGGATATGCTTGTCTTCCTAGGAAAAGGTCTTTTCTTTCTCAAATTCTAAGCCATAGAAAAGAACTTAAGTCAGTTGCAGGGTAGGATACAAAAGCCACCAGACACAATTGGGACCAGATAGGTCTGAGCACTCAGAGACATCATCGAAAGCTAAGACATGGATTTATAGCAGAAGACAATGTACTTTCGGGCTCTTCTTTCTAATTGTATCTCAGGCCTTTGTGAAAACAAGGCTCCAGGGATGTTCAGTATGGCTCTTGGCTTGGTCCACAGCTGCATGAGCTCTGCGGAGCCTTAGGTACACGGTTTTGTCATCTATTTGTGAACATTAAGCTCTGAGATAGAAGATATAACAAAGCAGGACTCTTTCCTTTAGAGCATGTTCTGATTTCAGAGGAGGAAGTCAACATGGAAAACAACTGAATATTTCCCTGGAACTAGAGTGTGACAAGAGTGGCCTGTCACGATCAGAACCTACTGTCTTTCTATTGACCCCTCCCTTCAAGTTTCGGCTGCTAAGCCAGAAAGGAATCTCTAAAAGAATGCAGTAACAGCTCCACACACCATATGCTACTACAATGTATTGTGCTTTCGGGTTCCTGGGGCTAGTTCCACATCTAGACCAGCTGGTTGGTGTAGTCACCTCCACAGCCAGGTGATCACACCTCTGTGAGGAAATCCAATGTTTTCCGGGTAGCAACAACCTACCATCAGAGGAGGGAAGAACCATGCATCTCCTGGAAGTCCGGCACCAGCAGGCAATCTCATGAATGAGGTCTTCTGAGCAAACATTGCCACATCTCCCTGGCTTCTCTGTCACTATGTCCTGTGTTGAACAGATGGTCTTTTTGACCTTGTCATGTTATCAGTGCCTGGAGAGACCAGATGCAGAACACCTCAGGTCACATAGGCTTTCACTACAACACATTTTTAGGTTTTGGGAGAGGAGTGACTTGGGCATCGACAGGTTCTTCAGGTAGAGTTCCACAGCAATCTCTAGAGAGTAAACGTACTCATGGATCCTGGGGGTTCAACCCCAAAGGCCACAGGGTGTTTAGCGGGCATTTCCAAAGCAGAGAGGGCACTGCCACTTGTCTACAGCACAGCAGACTGACTCTCAGAACTGGTTCCAGGTGCTCACACCTGACCCTTCTCGCTCATCCATTCTGTCTCTGCCAGAACCGTCTGCTTTGCATGTTGAGCTGATGCCTGACGAGCCTTCTTCCATTTTCAGATTCTCCAGAGCCAAAGGGATCTTTCCTCCTGCCCGTGCTGCCTCCGTGTGTTTTTGTCAAAGCCATGTTGGCTCAGCAATCTCTGATTTTGTTTTCTTTACTTTTTCTTTTAGTTATTTGAGTGAGACAGGGTCTCATGAGGCCCAGGGTAGCTTTGAACTCCCCATGAAGCAGAGGATGACCTCGAATGCCTGATCTTCCTACCTCCACCGGATCTACCTGAAACGATGGTGCACCTCTATAATTACAGGACTGGGGAGTTGGAAGCAAGAGGACTGGGAGTTCAAGGCCAGTCTTGGCTATATGGCAAATTCTAGACCCAACCTGGGCTACGTGAGCCCCTACCTCTAATAAATAAAAATAAAGTATCTCGGGTTGGGGATTTAGCTCAGTGGTAGAGCTCTTGCCTAGCAAGCGCAAGGCCCTGGGTTCGATCCTCAGCTCAAAAAAAAAAAAAAAAAAGAAGCAAAATAAAATATCTCATTTTACAGTTTATTTATTTTTGGGACAGTGTCTCACTCTGTAGCTCAGGATGACCTAGAACTTACTAGATAGCCCAGACTGGTCCCAGATGCATGGCAATCCTTCTGCCTCAGCCTTCTGAGTACTTCTGAGTACCAGCTTTATGGGCATAAGCCATCACACCTGCCTTGCTGTTAAATTTAGAGTTGTGTGAGTTGTTTTATTATGATTATGATGATGACACAGAACGTCAGTATGTGTCTAATTAGAACAGAGCAACTACTCAGTCATTTTGGTTTGTTTGTGGTGCTGGGGATGGAATATAGAATCCTGAACATGCTAGGCAAATTATCTACCACTAAACTACAGTCTCAGTCCCAACCACATAATAAACTGAAAAAAACTAGTGTAAAGAATAATTAAGTACAGTGAGCTGGAATGGTGCAGATTTACTAGTAAAAAGTTTAGAGAACTCGGGGCTGGAGAGATGGCTCAGCAGTTAAAGAGCACTGGCTGCTCTTCCAGAGGACCTGGGGTTCAATTCCCAACACCCACATGGCAGCTCACTCTAGTTGCTGGGGATCTGATACCCTCACACAGACATACATGCAAGAAAAACGCCGATGCACATAACATGAAAATAAATTATTAAAATAATGTTTGGGGAACTCAAAAGGATGTGGGGATACGTAGAGGGAGGAGGGGCACAAGAGTTCTAGGAAGAACGCTCCCTCTGCCCCCCTCACTTTGGGCTCTAGCAAGGCTGAGACCTAGCCCTCCCTGGGGAAGACACTGCCTCTGGTTCACTAAAGGGAAGACTGAGTCCTAGTGGTACTGCACTTGCTGAAAACTGTGCAGATTGCTGTCAGAACTAATCAAGACCTTGGTGGTCTAAGGAAACAGCAGTTCAGTTAATATGGTGGCTCACATGTGTAGCTCTGGTATCCAAGCCAGCCTAGGCCATGTGAAACTTTTGTTTCAAAAACAAAACAAAACCAAGCAAAACCTCTCAGCAGTTTATTCTCTTACCAATGTAGAAACCAGAAATCCATGACCAGGGGTCAACAAGCCGTGCTTCCTCCAGAGCGTCTAACAGGGAATCCTTTCTCGTTTCCTCCACCTGCTGGGGCTCCCGGTGTCCTTGTGGCTAGTGACCTATTTATTTGCCTCCATCTTCACACAGCCTTTTCTCTTAATTCTCTCTCTCCTTAGTAGAGAATTATTTGAAGGTGTGTTACTTTTGTTTGTGTTGTATTTGTTTAACTCTGTGAAGCTGTGTTACTGTGCCTGTGTAAAACATCTGATTGGTCTAATAAAGAACTGAACGGCCAATAGCAAGGCAGGAGAGAGAGATAGGCAGGGCTGGCAGGCAGAGAGGATATATAGAGGGAGAAACCTGGAAGGAGAGGAGAGGAAGATCTAGGAATGAGAGAGGAGGAGGACTTCAGGCGCCAGCCACCCAGCTACACAGCCAGCCACGGAGTAAGAAAGAAAGGTATTTAGGAATAGAAAAGAAAGAGCACAGAGGCAAAAGGTAGATGGGATAAATTAAGGAAAGCTGGTTAGAAAAAAGCCAAACTAAGGCCAGGCATTCATAGTTAAGAATACGCCTCTGTGTGTGATTTATTTGGGACCAGGGTGGTGGGGTCCCCTCCAAAAAGAGTAAAAACCTCCAACAACGCTCTCCCTCTCCCTTTCTCTCTTAACTTTTTCCTTTCCTTCTCCCTCCTCTCTCTCTGCCATTCTCTTGGGAGGACACTTGTCCTTGGATTTAATGCTCCTCTGATAATCCAAGATGATCTCATCTTAAACCACTTACTTTAATTACATCTGCGGAAAAACCATTTTTGCCCCCATGGAAGGCCACATTCACAGATTCTAGGAAGGCATCTTTGCAAAGGCCACCATTCCACCTTCTAGAGCTCGTTGCCAATCATCTTCCTAAGGTGGAAACTGTTCAGGGGAAAAAAATGTCTCACTGAAGATATCCTGCTGCAAAGACCCCTAGGGAATGGGGTGCTGGGATGGGGTTAGGAGGTGGGAACTGCTGGCTCCTGCAGAGACCCTCCTGGTACAGGAGCCTGCTGAGCAAGTCAAAAGAGCCCCCAAACGGATTTTAGTCCAGCAGTGTTTCAGCACTACCCTGTCTTGACAAAGGTTAAAAGACACCATTGGGCAAAGGGTCCACAACATCCTCCCAGAGAGGGCTTTTCAAAAGGAAACTGGATGTGCCAGGCAAAGGCAGCATGCGACTTCAAACCCAGCACTCAGGATGCAGGGGTAGGAGGATCTCTTGTGAGTTGAGGCCAGCCTCGTCTACACAGTAAGTTCCAAGCTAGCCAGCACTACATAGTAAGGTTTGGGTCAATAAATACATAAATGGGGGCGGGGGGAGAAAAAGGAAAACCTTGGAACAATGTAAAAAAATAAAGGCAGCTCACTCAGACATTATGACAAATGAATGAATAATAATTCATTTGAGCGACTACTATATATCTCTATAGTTGAGCTAGGGAGTATTTCAATGATATTTTAAGATAGGGTGTCATATAGCTTAAGCGTGCCTTGAATTTCCAATCCTCATGCCTGGGTGCTGGGATTACAATCACAGTCCTCTTACCTAGCTGACAAAGATTTCTGTCTGGCTACAGTTTTTTAAAGATTCATTATGTGTGTGAATGTTCTGCTCCATGGATGCATGGCTGGTGCGTGAGGTCAGAAGACAGTGTCAGATACCCTAGAACTGGAGCTCTAGGAGGTTTTGAGCCACCACATGGGTGCTGGTAATTCAACTTGGGTCTTAACTGCTCAGCCAACTCTCCACACCCTGAAAAAAATTTTTTTTTCAAAGCTATAATGTATTTGGTCTTTATTTTTTATTTATTTCAAGACAGGGGTTCTCTGTGTAACCCAGGCTGTCCTGGAACTCACTCTGCAGCCCAGGGTAGCCTTGAACCCAGAGATTCACCTGCCTCTGCTTCCTTGGTGCTAGGATTAAAGGTGTGGGCCATCATCACCATTGGGCTTTGTATTTGTATTTGTTGGTTTTTTTGTTTTTTTTTTTTTTTTTTTCCTTCAAGACAGGGTTTCTCTGTAGCTTTGGAGCCTGTCCTGGAACTTGCTCTGTAGACCAGGTGAACTCACAGAGCTCCGTCTGTCTCTGCCTGAAGAGTGCTGGGATCAAAGGCGTGCGTCACCACCGCCAGGCGTAGGGCCTTGTATTTGTTATTATTTTTTTTTTTTTTGGTTTTGGTTTTTTGAGACAGGACTTCTCTGTAGCTTTGGAGCCTGTCCTGGAACTCACTCTGTAGGCCAGGCTGGCCTCGAACTCACAGAGATACGCCTAGCTCTGCCTCCCAAGTGCTGGGATCAAAGGCGTGTGCCACCAATGCCCGGGGCCTTCTATTTGTAAAGTCTTGTTTTTTTTTTTTTGTTTTTGAATCAGTACTTGATGCTGAATAATTATTATTTTTGTTCTGTTTGAGACAGGGTCTCTTTTGTAGCTCTGGTTGGCCTACAACTCACTGTGTTATGTTGACCAGGCTGGCCTTGAAGACACAGAGATCTTCTGCCTCTGCCACCACACCTAGCAGGTATTAGCATTTTTTTTTTTTTTTTTTCCCCCGAGACAGGGTTTCTCTGTGTAGCTTTGCTCCTTTCCTAGAACTCGCTTTGGAGACCAGGCTGGCCTCGAACTCACAGAGATCTGCCTGGCTCTGCCTTCTGAGTGCTGGGATTAAAGGCGTGTGCCACCACATTTTTGTTAGATATATAACCAGTCACATGCTGTCAGGCAAAGGGCCCTGGCCAAAGTGTGGCAGGCCATTTGTAAGACTAAGCATCAAATATATTTTATGGGTCCAAAATGTAGCATGAGTAGAGTCCCTATCTTAATCCACATGGTTTATAGCTGTATTCTGCAGCTGCTAGCAATTTTAGAGAATTAAAGTGCATTATATGGCTTTGGAGATAATACAATCTTGTTAGATTCACGAGGCGGCATTAACCTACTACACAATGTGAGACACTCTCTGTGGCTACTATTTCTAAGCGAAACAGCCATATCCATTTTAATTTTGTAATTTTATTAAAGTTAAAAAATCTTATATGTGCAGCTCATTGATTAATATACACATGCACAAAATATGTACAATACTGTATTTAAAGATCTAAAATATTCCAGAACAAACAATACCTCAACACCATTCCTGCTGCTCCAACTAATTCTGTTCTCGAACTTCATGAAAATGGAAATATACAATATATTTTACTGGTGAGTCCAGCACCACTTGTGATGACACCATCATTTTCCCATTTTACCAGCTATCAGCCTTCATGAAATATGTGGACATACTGGATGTATAAGTCTGTTGCTTGATTTAGTTAACTAATCAGCCTGTTTACTATTCCATAAATATAATACTGTTGTCATGAATATGTTGTACATGCCTATAATCCTAGTACTTGGGAAGCAGAGGCAGGAGGATGTCAAGTTTAGGACCATACTGGGCTACAATGTAAGACCCTACCAAAACAAAACACAAACCACACAAGCCAGGTCTGTAATCCCAATGACTTGGAGGAGGAAAAAAAGTACTTGCTTCAGTTTCAGAACAAGTTCAAGTCTAGCTTGCTGAACTCAGTGAAATTCTTTCTCAAAATCTAAAATAAATAACCTTTAGTTTTATATGCATGAATACTTTACAAGCATGTATATGCACCAAGTGTGTGCCTGGTGCGTGTGGAGACCAGAAGAAGGCATTAGATCTCCTGGGACTGGAATTACAGATGGCTGTGAGCAGCCACGTGGGTGCTGGGAATCGAACACCAGTCGTCTGAAAGAGTAGTCAGTGTTTTGAGCTAATGAGTCATCTCTCCAACCTAAATTAAAAAAATAAATAAATAAAAGCTGGGGCTATAGTTAAGTAATAGAGTGCTTGCCAAGCATATGCAAGGCCCTGAATCTAATCTGCAGTATCTTAAAAGAAAAAAAAAGAAAGGAAATAAGAGAAGAAAGAAACAAAGGATTAAAGGGGAGAGAGGGAGGGAGAGAGTTCCTGAAGGCAGCAAAAGACTAACAGTCCTGGGGATACAGATCAGTGGTTGAATGCTTGCCTACCGAGGACGAGTGCCTAGGTTCACGCTGGAATACTGGGTAAGACAAGCCAACAAATAAAAGCAACCCAGAAAGTCTGTATTAACACATTTGCCACCAGGAGAGAAGTTCTCAGATCTTTTCTGGACTATTCTTGAGTTTGTTTCTGGACTCTATTCTGCACCCCTCCCCTTTTAAGACAAGGTCTCACTGTTTCTCCTCAGGCTGGCCTTGAGCATCCTGCAAGTCTAGCAAGGCCCATTTCACCTTACCAGGTTTAACAGCACTTTCTGTCCTATATTGTAATCTTTTCAGGTAGCTCTATCCCACAGAAATTCTTTGAAGGGTGTGGTGGCAGATGCCTGGAAATCCCAGCATTTAGGAGGTAGAAGCGGCAAGATCCCAGGTTGAAAGTTGGGCTGGTTTTTGAGACCATTTCAAAACAAAACAAACCAACCAAACCCCGCCCCCAAACAAAACCCAAACAACCCAAACTCCAAACATCCAAACCCAAAGAATGTTCTTTGATGACACAAACGTTCTACTTTGCTTTCGACCACAAGGCAGCCACTAGCCACGTGAGGCTACCGAGCAAAAGTGGCTAGACACTGAGAAATGGATTTAGAGGTTTTGTTCTTTGCCCCCAGTGCTGGGGGATGAACACGGGGCTTCACCGAATTTCTATTTCCAGAGCTGAGTTAATAGTAGAAAAAAAATAAAATTTAATATTGGACGGCACAGTTCATGCTTCTTTACCCCTTCACAGTTCTTCACTTGATCTTGGCTAAAAGGCCGAGAAGCATCTTCCACATCTCTTAAGATTGTCAGATGGTAAGATTTTTAAGCACATGAGTTCATCAACATTGAGTTATCTTAAATCTGAGGCAAAACGATTTCCGGAGCCAGGCACTTGTTTCGTAGAAGGGGACTTACATGTACTTTGAACAGACAACACTAACTTTGGAGCTGTGAGTCTTATTCTAAACAAGCCACTCTCCCAAATGCCTTCACTTTTCCTATAAAGCTTTGTTTGGCACAAAACTTGTTGGGACCGACATCACGGTAATGTGTTCTAAAGTTGAACAAAGGCCATTAGACCAACCTAAATGCTGCTTAAATAGAATTCATATCCTGCATTTTAAAAAAACTTGAAGACTAAGGAGAAAAGGAGAACTGGGGCGGCGAGGAAGGCGAGGCTGGCTGGTGACTTTCCAGGCACTTTCTCACCTCCTGGGCCAGACAGGGTCCCATGTAGCTCCAGGGTGGTGCCCGGCCCCGCCCCTCCCACCTGGGCACTCTCCGGACCACGCCCCCTCGCGCCCGCCCCGCCCCGCCTCCGAGACGTCCGACCCACGCGGCGCCGAGGCGGCGCGCTGACGTCCGACGCTCCAGGTACTTTCCCCAAGGCCGGCTCGGCTCAACGTGGGGGGGCGGGGCGGGGCGCGGAGCGCGCATGCGCCACAGCGCCAGCGCTCTCCCCGGATAGAGCGGGGCCCGAGCCTCTCCGCTGTGGTGGTTCCGCTCCCGCTCGCGCCCTCCCGCCGCCATGTCGGCCACCATCGAGCGGGAGTTCGAGGAACTGGACGCTCAGTGTCGCTGGCAGCCGTTATACTTGGTGAGTCCTCAGGCCCGCGCGGCGTCTGGGTTCTTCCGAGGACCCGAGCTCGCGCCTGCCGGCTCCGCGTCGCCTCCCCCGCCTCCCGTTCGGGCGGAAGTGGCGAGCGCGGGCCGCGTCAGGGGCGCGCCTGCGCGGAAAGCCCTCGCCCCTTTGCGAGGGCGCTAGACGGGGAGCCTCGAGGTGGCTGCAGGCTGTTGGTTCCGAAGGCGGCGCCACAGCGGCGCCTGCTGGCTGCGTGGCCCGGCCCCGGCGTGTGGTGCGCTGGGTAGCGGGTCGAGGGACGTCGGGAGCGGGCTGAGAAAGCCTCCGGCTTCCTCCCCGACAGCGTTCTGGACGCCCGGTGTTCGGTGGCGGAGCGCACTTGGTAGCCGATGCAGCGAAGAGGGCGACAGAGCGAGCCCTCGGGCCGGGGCCAGCGAAGGCGAAGCGGCGTGCCGGTGACTTGCCGTATCCCGGGGGCCTGTGGAGATTAGCAAAGCTGCAGCTGAAGCGGCGGCGAGAGCTCCCGAGGGATCGGGGGTCGCCAGTCTTTTCACGGGCTGCTTTCTCCGGGAGAGTGGGTCATTTCTCTGCTAGAGCTTCCCGGAACAACAAGCAGCTTTGGTTGTCTTACCAGTGATCAAAGTAGCGTCCTCTTTAAAATTTCCTTTGCTTAGGCATACTTTGTAAACGTGTGTACAGTGCACCGCAGATCTTTATGTGAGTTTTGCTTTGGAGCGCGTTTCCCAAGTGAGTGCACCGATGTATTGTAGCACTCATTTTTTCAGCCCCAGAGAGGCCACATGTCCATAGGTTGCCGCTGATTTCTGTCATCAGAATAGCCTTACCTACCTATTCAGCTCATGCTGAAGTGTTCTGTACTCCGAACGTTTGTGATTTTTACAGCTAGTGGGTTACCTTTTCATCCAGGCAAAACTTTCTCCCCTTACAAATGATTCATAGCTAATCATTAACATATTGCTCCCAAGATTGAATTTAGTGATTGGTGAGTTATTAAATGTGTCTCCTTATGTTTTGGCTCATTCTAACAGTACAAAAAGAAGCTAGAAAGCTTGTTTTACCTCTGGATGATTCTGGTCCCCCCCTCCCCCCATTACATTTAGTTAGATGACAGTAAAATTTTCTTTGGTTGTTTTTTTTTTTTTTTTTTTTTAGTACTTATTTCTTCCCTCATCCCTTTTGAGACAAGGTCTCAGTCTGTAACTCTTGCTGGCCTGGAACTAGCTTTGTAGACCAGTCTGACCTTGAGCTCACAAATCCTGTCTTTGCTTCCTGAGTGCTGGGATTAAAGGTGTGTACCACCATCTGGCTAGAACATATTTTCTTAAACACTATAGCGGTTGCTATATATTAAACACCCTGATTTGCCAGGTTCAGCATACGTTAGAATAAATTACTAGTTTTTATCATCATCATCACATGGGGAGGGGGGCAGGCATGTCCCTTGGCGTTTGTGTGGAGATCAGAGGACAACTTTCAGAATTTGGTTGTCCTGTACCATGTGGGTCCTGGAGATAGAACTTGGGTCATCAGGCTTGGCAGCAAATGCCTTTTACCCACTGATCCATCTTTCCAGCCCAGGCACTAGTTTTTAAAGAATGTTAGTAAGGACTCTTCCAATGATATAATCTGTGTTATGCTATATTTTGTTTTGTGACAGGGTCTCATTGTAGCCCAGGCTAGCCTTGAACTCCTGATATTTGGACTTCTGTCAAAGTCCTGGGATGAATGAAATTGTAGAAAATCTTATATGCAAATTCTAGTTCATTTTTATCTCTCTCTCTTTGTGTGTGTGTGTGTGTGTGTGTGTGTGTGTGTGTGTGTGAGAACCTCTAGGTCTCTTTTCTGTGCTTAGAATGGTTTTGGCAGAGACTGCTGCCTCAAAAGTGCAAATGATACAAGAAGTACAGAATTAAGAAGGAAAAGATTGTCCAGCGGTACATGCCTTCAATCCTGAAGTTCAAGAGAGGCAAAGGCAGGAGGTCTCTGAGGTGGTTTTGTTTATTTCTTTTTTTTTTTTTTTTTTTTTTTTTGGTTTTTTGAGACAGGGTTTCTCTGTGTAGCTTTGCGCCTTTCCTGGGACTCACTTGGTAGTCCAGGCTGGCCTCGAACTCACAGAGATCCGCCTGGCTCTGCCTCCCGAGTGCTGGCTTGTTTATTTCTTTTTGAGATTTCCTATGTAGCCTTGGCTGGTGTTGAACTCAGACCATCCTGCCTCTGCTTCCTGGGTGCTAGGACTTTTTTTTTTTTTCTTCGAGACAGGGTTTCTCTGTGTAGTTTAGGAGCCTGTCCTGGAACTCACTCTGTAGACCAGGCTGACCTCGAACTCACAGAGATCCGTTTGCCTCTGCCTCCCAAGTGCTGGGACCAAAGGCGTGCACCGCCACCGCCGCCACCACCACCACCACCACCACCACCACCACCACCACCACCACCACCCGGCTTTGCTAGGACTTTTAAGCCAACTTGGCCTACATAGTTCAGGCCAGCCAGGGCTACATAGTAAGACCAGGTATAAAAAAAAAAAAACAAAAAGATGAGAGGAGGCCTGGAGAGATAGCTCATTGGTTAAGAGGGCCTGTTGCTCTTCCAGAGGGGCTTGATTGATTCCTAGCACCCATAAGCAGCTCACAACTATCTCTAGTCCCTGTTCCTGGGGATCTGAAGACCTCTTCAGACCTCCAAGGACACCAGGTATGTACATGGTGCACATGCAGGCAAAATAACTACACACATAAAATTAGGGGTGTGTGTATAAAAACTATTTTTAAAGGGCTAATACTACAAGTTAATTTAGCCTAACTTATTTATTTTTTGAGACAAGGTCTTGCTTAGTATCACAAACTGGTTTGAAATTTACTATATAGCCCTACTAGGTTTGGATTTGTGGCAGTCCTTCTACCTCAATCTCCTAACTGCTAGGATTACAGGTATGAGCCACCATACTTGGCTTAATTGGGTATACACATGTATAACATTAATGTCCTTGAGAAGTCAGTGAAAGTTGTAATCCCTCTTAACAGCAAAAAAAAGCACTTAATGCTGGGTGTGGTGGCTCAGTCTGTAACCTAACAGTTAGGAGGCTGAAAAAAGCACGGGGATTGTTGTGAGTTTAAGACTAGCCTGTAGCTGGACATTGGTGGCCCATACCTTTAATTCCAGCAGAGGCAGGCAGATCTCCCGGGTTTGAGGCCAGCCTGGTCTACAGAGTGAGTTCCAAGCCATCCAGGACTATGGAGTAGGATCTTGTGTACAAAAAAAGATTCTAAATAAGTAAATGCCAGTCGTAGTGGCACATTCTTTAATCCTAGCACTTGGGAAGTAGAGCCAGAAAAGACCTGGAGTTCCAGGCCAGCCTGCCTAGGGTAATTGAGACTCTGTCAGAAAAAAAATCTTGCTGTCAAGGTGGCTCTGTGCATTAACTCATCTTTTGCCAAGCCTGAAGACGACTTGAGTTCAGTCCTCTGATCCACATGGAAGGAGAGAGTCACCTTTTTTTTTCACAAATTGTCCTCTGACCTCCATTCAAGTGCCTTTTTAAGTGCACTCACAATAATAACAAAGTTAAAAATATAATTTAAAAAATTGGAAGGTAGGGGAGATGACTCATTTGGTAAAATGTTTGCCATGGAAGGATGAGCACCAGTGTTTAGATCGCCGCCATTCACATTAAAAAGCCAGGTGTACATCTCTAATCTTAGTGCTGGGGAAGTGGAGACAGGCAGATCTCTGGGCTCTCTTGTGAGCCAGCCTTGCTGAATCAGTGAGCTCCAGCTTCCTTGAGAGACCTAGTCTCAAAAAATAAGGTTTGGGGGCTGGAGAGAGAGCTCTGGTTAGGAGGGCCCTAGTTCGGTTCCCAGCATCTACATCAGGTAGCTCAAAACTGCATGTAACTCCAGTTCCAGGAGATCTGGCATCTTATGGCCTTTATAGGGAGTGCAATCCTGTGTACAAACACATATACACACACAATTAAAAATAAAGATAAAATCTTTAAAAACAACAACAACAACAAGGGTAGCCCTGGCAATGGCAAGATGATTCAGAGCCTGTGTTTCCTGCCAAGTTGACAATCTAAGTTTGATCCTTGGTGTCCACATGATGGAAGAAGATAACTGACTCCTACAACTGGTTCCTTGATCTCCACATGCATGCATGGCCCATAAATAAAGTCAGAAAATAAATACAGGAAAAAATGCATCTACTTGTTTCACTGAAAATTTCATACTCCATTGTAAGGAATTCAGAAAACTCGTCCTTAGACTAGTACCCAAGATCTTTAAGCAGAACAGTAGTTTGTGCTGGCACTTTCTTTTCCAAGCTCAAGAGCATTAAAACTGTGCTAATTGGTGTTATACTAAAAGCAAGTCAGGAAGAGTTTGGACTTAATGCTTTCTTAGGATTCTAGAGCATCTATTTCCCCATTCCACAGAGAAGGCTGCAGACAAGATGTCTGCTGCCAAGGCTCTGATTCAGTGAGTCTTGAGGACCTCTTTGGAAGCTCCTAGTTTGCGCTCTTGTTGGCCTCTTGGTTTAGCAGGTACTGTGTCAGTCTCGTAATCTGAAGGGCATTTGTTCTCTCAAACCTGGTAAGTGCTAGGTGCTAATAGTTGGCACTGTTTAAAGACAACACTAACCTGGGCAGTGGTGACATAGGCCTTTAATCCAACACTCAGGAGGCAGAGGCGGGCAGATCTCTGAGTTTGAGGCTAGTCTGGGCTGCAGAGTGAGTTTCAAGACAGCCAGGGCTACACAGAGAAACCCTGTCTTGAAAAACCAAAATAAATAAATAGAGAAAGAAAGACAACATTCATTAGGGTCCAACCTAATGAGAAATAGTAAATGGTTCAGCAGGTAAAGGTGCTAACCAAAGCTTGGCAATCCGAGTTCTATTCTTGGAACCCATGTACAGGTGGAAGGAGAGAACTGACTTCACATTCTTCTCTGCCAAGACACGTGCTGTGGCATACACACACAATAAATACATGTTTTGTATGTGAAAGCAAGGGGTGTGGCTTAGTTGATAGAGTGGTTGCTTGGCATGCATGAAGCCCTGGGTTCAGCCCCCAGCAAAAGTAGGGGATAATGGTGCATGCCTGGAGTCTCAGTACTCTGGAGGTAGAAGCAGAAAGATTAGAGGTTCACTATTATCCTTGGGTGCATATTTCGAGGCTAACCTGGTCTATGTAAGACCTGTCTCAAAAACAAGTGGGAGAGTTATCGATAAGAGGATTGGAGGATGGGAAACAATATGATCAACATATTGTCTATATGTATGAAATTGTGGTGGAAAAGAAAAAGGTTTTAAAACCTTGTTTTTTTTTTAAAATAATTTATTTTAATTTTATGTGCACTGGTGTTTTGCTTGCATGTATGTCTGTGTGAGGGTATCAGATCTTGAAATTACAAACAGGTATGAGCTGCCGTGTGGGTGCTGGTAATTGAACCCAGGTCCTCTGCAAGAGCAGTCAGTGTTCTTAGTGGCTGAGCCATTTCTCCAGCCCCTTGTATTGTTTTTTAAAGTGCTTAGTACAAAGCTAGTATTAAGCACAGGATGCTGTGTGAATGAGTAGTTTTGGAACTATATGTAATTCTCAAAAAGTGGTACACCTGGAATGAACTTGTGTGTGTGTTGTGCTTGCATGTATTTCTGTGCACCATGTTTGTGCTTAGTGCTCTGGGAGGCCAGAAGAGAGCATCAGATCCCCCGGGACTGGAGTTACAGGTGGTTATGAGGCACCATGTGGGTACTGGGACTCAAACCCTGGTTCTCTGGAAAAGCAGCTGGTGCTTTTAACTGAGCCATCTCTCCAACCTCAATAGTGAAGCTTCTTGAGAGGAAAGGGCCTAACAGTCTTGAAGGGCAAATTGGTCCACTGAGAAAAGATCAAGGGAGTGGAAGAAAAATAATGTTCCAGGGAAAGAAGTGTGCACAAGCCACAGCGTTGACTACTGAGGGAGAGCTCCCAACAGTGTAGTCTAGGGCTGAGTTTGCTCTGAACCTGAAGTGTGGAAGAATAAGATAGAACCTAGAAGGTTCTTGTAGATCTGAGTTTGAATGACTTAATGTAATAGAGACTCACTAAGGAAATTTAAACCTGGAAGTACTATTTTTTTACTTTTAATTAGATCATGTTGATTGGATAGGACTAGGTTAGACAGCACTGGGAAGTCTGTCAAGTTGAAATGTTAAGCCTTTGAACACAGGCAGAAACACAGTTGAAAAGTTGAAGTAGGTCTGGGGAGACGGCTCTGCAAATAGAAGTGCTTGCCATACAAGCCTGACAACCTGAGTTCATTCCCTAGAACCCTGTTTAAAAAAAAAGCCAGATGTTGTGGCTGTCCTAGCACTCACTTGAAAGGCAAGATAGCAGAGACAGGAGAATGAGCTGGAAGGTTTCAGGCTAACTAGCCTGGAGTACACAGCAGAGGGACCTTATTTCAATAAGGTTAAAGGCAAGCACTGACTCCTGAAAGTTGTCCTCTGACCTCTGGGCCTGGGCCTTGGCATGCATGTGCCTTCTCCCACCGAACACACGAAGTTAAAGTACATGTGGTTGAGTTACTTATAAGACACTGAAATAACTGAATGTGGTGTCCAGAAGAGAGGACTCATCTGTCCATACATACAGTTAGAACTTAGGAACACATAGGTGCTGTTTAAGGTTTGAGACATCTAGGCCCTATTCATCAAGATTATCCAGGTAGTCAGGCATGGTGGTGCACGCCTTTGATCCCAGCACGCAGTGGGCAGAGGCAGGCAGGTCTACATAGTGGTACTTAACAGACCCTGTCTCAACCAAACAAAATTTACCCAGGTAACATGTAGATATTTTGGAAATGCTGAGGGCCAAGGATGTCATCTTGACTTCCAGCAGGTGTTTTTGAAAAGTTGGTAGAGAAAGGAAGCTTGCAGTGAAGATTGGAGAGCAGTAACTAAGAAAGTAGGGAGAAAAGCTGTTGACGAACACGGAGAGTTGACAGTCCACAGGGCCACTTGCTACAGGTGGAGCAAGTGCAACCAAGGCTAAAAGGGCTCATTGAATTGAGCTCCCCGAGGGTCAGGTTCTTTCTTTAAAGGGCAATTTCAGTGCATTACAGTTGTGCAGATTTGGGAACAGAAAGTTGGAAGAAGTGCAGTTAAGTCTGAATGTTTGAGAAACAACTTGATTCGGGAAGAAGTGAGAAGAGTTAGTAAACGGAACACAGCTATTTCTCTACTTCAGCCCTTTAATGACTGGTTCCCCAGTGCCCACAATGTAAAAGTCAGCCCTCTGCCTCACACCACCACTGGTGGTGCCTCTGTGGCTTTATTTTCCATGTCATTTTTCTTCCTTTCCCCCCCACTGTGTTCTGTTCTTGGAAATGTGTGTATCCACCATCCTCTTGAGGCCTCTAGAATGTAATTTCCTTTGCACAACTGCCCCCCCTTCTTTCCCCTGTTGCTTAACACCTCGTATTTGTGTCCAAAGTTGTGCTTTCTTGGGGTAACTTTCTAACCTACCAGCCCATGCTGGATATGAGCACCTGTTATAATCTTTGACATCAGGGGTGGAGAAATGTCTCAACGGTTAAGGGCACTTGTTGCTCTTGCAGAGGATCTGGGTTTGTTCCCAGCATCCACATGACAGCTCACATTACTGCTGTTTAAGTGAGTATTCTGCTTTATTACAATAGGTGATGTTTGTATAATGTTTTTATGACTTCTGCTTTTTGGGGGAGGATGCTGAAGGAGCTAAGAAAAGGATTGTTCTTGAGCGAAAACCAGATGTTCAGCTTTTAGCTGAACTTTGCACATGAGAGCTTTTACTTTATACTTTACTATAATTTTTGCAGGGAAGAATAAATTGAGTATTTTTGGTTGAGGGCCTGGTCTCTGTAGAGGACCAGCCCCCACACTTATTTATCCCAGGAACTCTTGAGGATTGAGGGATAAGAAGAGACTTAGTTAGAAATAGAGAGGAGAGAAACAGAGAGGAAACACAGGATAGACTCGGGTGGGCCTGGATCCTTATTCACTGGCCCAGAACTTTATTTGAAGGGTTTATTTATAACAATGTCAAGGGGTGGAACAAAAGACCTCCTCTTTGCTAGTTAGACCCTTACAAACACCTGGTACTCAGGCCTGTGGTCCAATCAACCTCTTACGCAGTCCTGCTGGGTACAGCCACTAGGAAACCTAGTGGGCTCCAACAGGCCTCTTAGTCTTTTTATTCCCTATAAACAGTTGCTTTTAGAATATTACTTTTGGAAATAGGTGTTGTGACCCTACACTTGAGAGACTTGAGACGATCTTAGAGGTTAGTCTGAGCAAGGTTTCAGGTCAGCCTATTTATATCACCTATTTCAAACATACCAAACAAAACCCCATGGTTTAGTAGTAGGAAGAGTTTTTTTCTTGGGTTGGTTGGTTGGTGTGTTTTTTGAGACAAGGTCTCACTCACGATGTAGCCTTGGCTGGCCTGGAACTCACAATATAAACCATGTTGGACTCCAACTAGAGATCCATCTTTTTCTGCCTCCCTAGTGCTGGGATTAAAGTCATGTGCCACCATGCCTGACTTGGTTTTTTGGTGTTTGTTTTTTTTGTTTTTTGTTTTTTTGTTTTTTGTTTTTTCGAGACAAGGTTTCTCTGTGTAGCTTTGCGCCTCTCCTGGAACTCACTTGGTAGCCCAGGCTGGCCTCGAACTCACAGAGATCCGCCTGGCTCTGCCTCCCGAGTGCTGGGATTAAAGGCGTGCGCCACCACCGCCCGGCGGTGTTTGTTTTTTGAGTCAGGGTTTCTCTGTGGCCCTGGCTATCCTGGAACTCATTAGATCAAGCTGTCCTTGAACTCAGAGATTTGCCTGCCTCTGCCTCCCCAGTGCTAGGATTAAAGTCATTCACCACCATGACCAGCTGACTTGTTTTTGTTTTTTGAGACAAATTCTCAATCTATAGCTGTTACTGCTTTGGTACTCACTATTTAGCTCAGCTTAGCCTTGGACCAATATTAAAGACATGGGTCATCATATCTGGTGAAAGTTGTTGGATTTGTGTGTTTTTGTTTCTTTTGGGAGTACTAGTAATCAAGACCATGGCTTCAAACATGCTAGGCAGATGTTCTACCACTGAACCATAACCACAGTTTTGCCACCCGCCCCCCACCTCCTACCCCCCATACATACATTTTTAACCTAGGTCTCTGTAAGTTACTGGCCTAGTGCTTGGGTTTGCAGGCCTGGGCCACCAGGATGGACAAGGTGAAAAGAAAGAAAAACAAATGCTGCAGTTGCTAAAATCTATGCCAAGGCCAAATCTTATGTCTGAGGAATTGGAAGGATAAAGAACTTTGCTGTATCTCAAGCTGAAAGAGTCAGAGCCATGGTGTGTAAGTGCACTAAGATGGGAAAGGACTTAAATCCTCCTGCCTCTACTTCCAAAGTGCTGTAATTGCAAGCATATATACTGCCATACTCAGAATATTTTGTATTTTAAAAGTAAGCATTACTTCAACAAACAAACAAAAACACTTGTAAGCTAAGTGTCATGTAATCCCAGAATTTAGAAGTCTGAGAACAAGAGGTTTGCCATGAATTTGAGACCAGCCAGGGCTACAAAGCAGTATCTTATCTAAAAAAACAAATCAAAAGAAACCAAACTAACAAAAACTTGGCAAGAAATTTTAGCCCTTTTAAGTTGATACAATGTAGGAAAAAATTATCATTTGACACAGTAAGGTTTTTTTTATTGCTTGTGTAAGTACAGTCTGTTCATGCCATGCGTGTATAGAGGTCACCTAAAACTTTTGGGAGTATTTCTGTCCTTCCACAGTGGGTTCTGGGGATCAAACTCAGGTTATGTCTTAGGGTTTCTATTGTTAGGAAGAGACACCATGACCACAGCAACTCTTATAAAGGAAAACATTTAATTGAGGGGGATCGATTCCAGTTTCAGAGGTACAGTCTATTATCATGATGGAGAGCATGGCGGCATACAAGCAGATGTGATGCTTGAGTAGTAGCTGAGAGTCCTATATCTTGCAGGCAACAGGAAGTCAACAGAGACACTGGGCAGTATCCTGAGCATAGGAAACCTCAAAACCTGCCCCCACGGGGACACACTTCCAGCAAGGCCATACTCACTCCAACAAAGCCACACCTCCTAATAATGCCACTCCCTGCGAGATTATAGGGGCCAATTACATTCAAACTACCACATCCCATTCTTGGTCTCCATAAGCTTGTAACAATATCATAATGCAAAATTCATTTAATCAAACTTTAAAAGTCCCCATAGTTTATCACAGTCTCAACAATGTTTTAAAGTTCAGTCTCTTCTGAGATTCATTCACTCTTAACTGTAATCACCTGTAAAAATCAAAATCAAAAAGCAGATCACATACTTCCAACGTATAATGGCACAGGATATGCATTACCATTCCAGAATGCAGGAAAATACTGGACTAAAGCAAGACCAAAAACTGGGCAAACTCAACTCTTCATCTCTGTCTGATGTCAAACACTCTTCAGATCTCCAACACCGTTCAACTTTGTTGACTGCAACCCACTTCTTTCTCTTGGGCTGGTTCCACTCCCTGTTAGCAGCTCTCCTCATGACTTGGGCATTTCCTTTTTAGTGGGGGAGGAGGTTTCAAGACAGGGTTTCTATATGTAGCTCTGGTTGTTCTGGAACACATTCTGTAGACCATGCTGGCCTCAAACTCACAAGGATCCACCTGGACTCCAAGTTAAGTTTGTATGGCAATCCCTTTTACCTACTGAGCCAGCTCTACAGCCTAAGATTTTTATAGGTACATCCATTTAAAATGAAAAGGCCGTTTCAATATGTAACAAAACAGAAAGATTTTTAACCAAAAGGATTTGTTTATCCTAATTCCAATAACTGCACTGCAGTAAATTCTCCCCTCCCCCCAGAATTTGTAATTTAGACCAGGTATTACTTATTTCAAGTTAATTATAAGATCTGCCTTTGCGGGCTGGAGAGATGGCTCAGAGGTTAAGAGCACCGACTGCTCTTCCAGAGGTCCTGAGTTCAATTCCCAGCAACCACATGGTGGCTCACAACCATCCGTAATGAGATCTGGTGCCCTCTTCTGGCCTGCAAGGACATATGCAGACAGAACACTGTATACATAATAAATAAATAAATCTTTTAAAAAAAAAAAAAAAAAAAAAAAAAAAAAAAAAGATCTGCCTTTGCTGGGTGGTGGTCGTGGTGGTGCATGCCTTTAATCCCAGCACTTGAGAGACAGAACCAAGGCGGATCTCTGTGAGTTGTGAATTCAAGGTCAGCATAGTCTACAGAGCAAGATCCAGGACAGACTCCAAAACTGCATAGAGAAACCCTGTCTCGAAAAACCAAAAAAAAAAAAAGAAAAACATCTGTCTTTAGTATATATGTACATAAACACACACCACTTATTTCAAATTCTGAGCTATCTCCAAAATATAATGTATACACACACATCTTTACATCTGTATATACATAAATAAAAATAGCTTAGTCTTATATTCAAATCTTCCCTACCACCACCATCTGGTTCTCTCTCTTTGAGATAAGCTCTTGTGTATCCCTGGCTGACCTGGCACTTGGTATTGTAGCCGAGGCTAGCTTCAAACTCAAGGCACTCATTACTCTCCCAGGTGCATGTGTCACCTATGCCCAGCTCTCCTGTGCTTTTATTTGATATGCATAATACTAAAAGCGATTTCCCCCTTTTTGCCTTAAACATGGTACTGTGTTATATCCAGCAAGGTAAATTTTATTCTCCTTTTTTGTTTGTTTTTTGAGACAGGGTTCCTCTGTGTAGTAGCTCTTACTGTCCTGGAACTCACTGTGTAGACCAGGCTGGCCTCGAACTCACAGAGATCCACCTGCCTCTGTCTCTCTGAGTGCTGTGATTAAAAGTGTACACCACCACTGCCTAGCAAGCAAGGCAATTTTTTATTGAACTGCATACTTGTAATAAGCTACTGTCAAGGACATACCAAAGATAGATGAGTTATATTAGCTATTAATAGGTTTTGCAAAATTCTTAGTGTTTGAGGGTATATTTCTGTGGTTTTAGAGTTTATAAATCTATTGTATGAAGGAGCCAAGTGAATTTGGCAAGATTGGTATGATAACACTAAATGTTCCTTTTTTTTTTTTTTTTTTTTGGTTTTTCGAGACAGGGTTTCTCTGTGTAGCTTTGTGCCTCTCCTGGACTCACTTGGTAGCCCAGGCTGGCCTCGAACTCACAGAGATCCTCCTGGCTCTGCCTCCCGAGTGCTAGGATTAAAGGCGTGCGCCACCACCGCCCGGCCTCTAAATGTTCCATTTTTATACTGAGTAGAATCATATGATGACCTTAAATTTAAAAAAAAAAAAAAGAGAGAAAATCCAACACATGTGTTGGCAGCATTAAACTTCTTAGTGCTCTTTTTCTCTCCACATGCACATTTTCTCTCTCTCTGCCCACATGCACTTTTTCACTGTAGATCTGAATAAGAGTAATTAGTAATAATTAGGCTGTCTTGAAATTTCCTCCATAAAGAAGAGACTATCTAGCTGGTTGGTGGCTCACGCTTTTAATCCCAGCACTCAGGAGGCAGAGGCAGGAAGATCTCTGAGTTCAAGGCCAGCCTGGTCTACAGAGTGAGTTCCAGGACAGCCAGGACTGTGTCACAGAGAAACCCTTTCTCAAAAAAACGAAACAAAAAAAAAAATGTTAAATATATAATTTATATGTATATATTTAGAATTTAGAGTAATGTGAGCAAAGTCAGAACTTTCATTGTAGCATTCTTTTTTGGATTTTTTTTTCAAGTATTTCTATTTGACCTGATGAGTTCTTGGAATAATGTATCTAGTAGATGACACCAGGCCATTATGGACACACCAGTGGCTCAGTGCAAATACAGACATTGGTTTGGAGAAAGAGGACCTTATGGGTCCTAAAGTGAGCCTGCACATTGTTGCTAAACCTTTATAGCCCTAGAAGTAAATTTTAGGAATATTTTTACTCTCCAAGTACCAATTATGAAAGTTTTTTAAAAAAAAAGGTAGAAATTTTAAGATAAAAACTTTAAAATTCAGGTAGATACGATAGAGTTTTTTTGTTTTTGTTTTTGTTTTTCGAGACAGAGTTTCTCTGTGTAGCTTTGCGCCTTTCCTGGAACTCGCTTTGGAGACTAGGCTGGCCTCGAACTCACAGAGATCCGCCTGCCTCTGCCTCCCGAGTGCTAGGATTAAAGGCGTGCACCACCACCACCCGGCACAATAAGAGTTTTAATCAGTGTTTGAATGTGATATGTCTAATTCTGTTGCATTAATTCTGCTCTATAAAGTGTTTCTGCTTATTTGAGGGAATTTAATAAGTAGTAAGTAGATAAAGACTTCAGTGTCTGAAGAATCTTGACTTGGTCTTGAGGCTGCCACTCACTACATACTTGACCTTTGGCAAATTATTTAATTCATTAAAGCATGGGTCATTTCCTTTAGTGTTGTGAGGTTTGCGATGACGTAAACACTGTGCTTTGTACAGTACTTAACGTAAGTGCTTAATGTTATTCTATATTGGCTGGGAGGATATGTGTTGCTATATAAAATTTAGCAGGGATATTAAAATATATTTTTGTTATTTTAAGGAAATTCGAAATGAGTCCCATGACTATCCTCATAGAGTGGCCAAGTTTCCAGAAAACAGAAATCGAAACAGATACAGAGATGTAAGCCCGTGTAAGTACTGTGGGTTTATATGCATGTGTGTATTTTTCAGTTTGTTTCAGCAGACATGATACAGTGAAATAGAGGGTTTGGGGTAGATTGACGCGTACAGCAATTTTTTAAAATTTATATACTTTTTTTGTTTTGTGTGAGACAGGGCTTCACTGTGTAGTCCAGGCTGTTTTGGAAGCTACTGTGTAGCATAAGCTAACCTCAAATTTGCAGCAGTCCTCTTGCCTTAGCCTCCAAAATGCTGGAATTGTACGTGTCAGCCACCACAGCAGGCTTAATATCTACATTTTCTCATGTGTGTGCACACACATGTGTCAGGTGTCTTCCTTGATGATGCTCCACCTTCTATATCAGGGGGAGGGTCTTTGCCTGAACCAAAACTCTACTCCAGCTGGTCTGGCTAGCTCCCCTGCTCTGTTATAACTTGTCCTGGGATTACAGTCAGGTGGCCACCTGCCATGCCTTACACTTACATAGCAAGAACTGGACTTACTTAGTCACCTTCCCATCCCTTTGGTTTGAGGAGCATTTTATTAGCTATTCTAACATGGTAGAATTCGCCAGTGAACCTGTTTCTTGGTCTCAGATGGAGGATGCTCATTAGTCTTGCTTCCTATAACATCTGAGCATTTCCCAGTCTCATCCAGAGTTCCTCAGCCTGACAGTGAAACGACCTGTATCTACCAAAGCTCTTCCTTCCCTGTGCAGCTCTCTTCTCCAGGCACCATAGCCACTTACTGTGTTTCTTGTCATCCACTCCAGCCTTCCTTCATCCTAGGCGTCCTAATGTCTCTCAGGAAACACCAGCCTTAGAGTTCCTAGACCTTTTGAGCACTCTCTACTTTGACCTTCAGGGTTTTTGCCCAGGAAGAAAGAAAGAAAAAGAAAGGATTGTTTATTTTGTGGCAGGGCTTCCTGTATCTCCTGTGCAGTCCTCTAACTTGTCTCAGCCTCCTAAACCACACCCAGCTGGCTACCCTTGAAATCTTAAACTCTGCTGCTGCCTTGAAAGTAGCTGTTGCCACTTTCTGTGTGATAGCACTGTTTTTTGTTGTTTATTGTTTTGTTTTATTTTTTGCTTTATTTTTGTTATTAACTATTTCACTTGGAGTATATATGCTTTTTCACAGCACTGGGTTCTTTAATTTTTTGACTTTTTGCTTACTAAAGTGGTGCCACATCCTTCCTTAACCAATCTATTACTCATAACTATTTACCTGTTATAATTTAAGATCTCTTTGACCTTAATTCTTCAATTCGTGAAGCCCCATTTTGGAACACTTTGTATTCTTCATCCTTTGGAGATTTAGACACAGTTTAGAGTCAAGAAATAGCACTTGAGCTATAACCTACTACCTGGAAAGCATCTCAGCTCATAGCATTCCTGAAGTCCCAGGAGTAGAGCTTTGCTTCTGTGTTCCTTGTCTAGTCCTTTGGACCTTAGTCTTCCTTCCTCCTCATGGACCTTGCTGTCTTTACCTGCTTTCTCTCTGTGTTTTCTCCCTTTACTACATAAATGTGCCTTTCCATTCCTTTCCCTTGCTTTATTACCTATATAGATCTAGGCATGTACACAACAGTTTTTAAAGGAATATATTCTGGGACTGGAGAGATGGCTTAGAGGTTAAGAGCACTGGCTACTCTCTCAGCGGACCTGGGTTTAATTCCCAGCACCCACCTGGTAGCTCACAAGCATCTGCAACTCCAGTTGGAGAGAATCTGATGACCCCTCTTAGCCTCTGCAGGCATTGGGCACACAAGGGGTGCATAGATGTGGGCAAAATACCCATACACATAAAATTAAAAAATAAATAAACAAATAGATAAATAAATAAAAGAAGCCAGGCGGTGATGGTGCATGTCTTTAATCCTAGCACTCAGGAGGCAGAAGCAGATGGATTTCTGAGTTTGAGGCCAGCGTGGCCTACAGAGTAAGCAGCCAGGGCTACACAGAGAAACCTTGTCTCAAGAATCCAAAAAAACCAACATTAAAGAACAATAGCTTCTGCTCTTGTTCATCCTGAGCACCTATGCCACCTTCACACACACACACACACACACACACACACACACACACACACACCCAATGCTTCTGCTACACCCTTGTCATTGAAATATTTAAAGACTGCCACCTTTCTGGCTTTCAGATACAGCCTCTCTTCTGTGGCTTCTCCTCTTCCCTTCTGTCCTGTGAGATTGCTGACTGGGTCTTCCCTCTCAAACACTTGTTTTTCTTTTTCTGTCTTCTCATCCAGTTTTAGAGCCTCCCATCCTCAGTTTACCTTATTCTTTTCAATGACTTCATAGTTCATCTGCAATCCTTCTTAACTTCAAACAGATGTTTGCAAATTGTTCATCTCTTGTCCTGTGTCATCCTCAGACTCATTGTGTCTAGACTCTGAGTTAGTCTTAACTAACAGAATCCAATGGTGTGGTTATTCCCCATATTGCTTAATTCTTATTTTTGTAGCTGGTATCACTATTTACATATTTGCTAAAACTGGAAACAGATTCCTTATTCATCTCCCACATCATCTAACTAGTAAATAAATAGTTATAATTTTCACTTCCATGATATATTTAAATGTTTTCTTTTGGTGGGGGAGCAGGGAAAGGTAGCTTTCTGGTCCCTGGAACTGATGGCTGGGGCCTAGGGGCTAGACACCTAGTCTGCCGGTCCGGAGATGGGGCCTTACCTGTTCCCAGTTGGTGTAGGGTAGGCTTATGATTCTGGTGATCTGGTTCAGTGGCAGGGCAGCGCCTTCTTTTGTGTTCTCAGGTCCCGTTTTGCTCATTCTTCAACTTCTCACCTGATCTTGTTTCCTCAGACTGAAGGCTGCAGGGTTCTGAAACCTCTCCCGAATATTGGCAGCTGGGCCCTGGGTTGGCCTCAGGCAGAATGTTCGGTCCGTTCTGGTCGCATCCCCCGGAGAGGGCTCCTTCCCCGAGTGCTGGGATTAAAGGCGTCTCTGAGTTGTTTTTTTTTTTTAAACAGGGTCTCACTTTGTCTTAATGTTTTCTTATAGGTATGTACTAGCTTGGTCCAGACCTTTTTGCCTTTTTTTGTGATTTATTATAGTAACTTCTAAAATATTGGGGATAGACAGATGGCTCAGGAGTTAAGAACTAAATATACTACTCTTACAGAGGACCCAGGTTCAGTTCTGAGCACCCCCATGGCGTCTCACAATTGCCTGTAACTCCAGAACCAGAGAATCCCACACCCTCACACACATATATGTGCTGGCAAAACACTAATGCACATTAAATAAATAATTTCAAAAACTCAGCAACTTATTTTTATTCCTTATGTGGTTTATATAGTCTTCTTGTGGTCACTGGTGCTCAAACTGATGTACTAGATTAGGAAGTTGAATATAATAAAGAAATCAAAAAGGGATATTTTAAAATAGAATTTGAAGTCTACTTTGTTTTGATCCCGAGATATTTCAGTTGTCTCATGTAACTGAAACAGTCTAAAAAATGGCCAAAACCTTGGGTGGGTGGGTGAAAAGAGCAATGCCTTTATGCTGTTGGAGGTCATTGCTAGATTTTGAAGTCTTTATTTACTATTTGGTATAGAGGTAGATACCCCAGTAGTTTACTCTTCAGTATAAAAGAAAGAATATCAGTGTCTTTTTTTCATGGGTGATGAGTTTGTGTGTGCATGTCTGTGGTGTTAAAATACATAACATTCTAGGTGTGGTAGCACATGTCTCTAATCCTAGCACTTGGGAGGTGGAGGCAAGAGGATTAGGAGTTAGGGGTACCTGGGTTACATTGGAACCTGTTTCAAAGGAACAAAACAAAAATACTTAAAATAAATTTGCACTTGTAGCAGATTTTAGATGTGCATTCCAATATTACATATGTGGACATTGATAAACAATAGATCTTTCTAGCTTGACTGTTTTACATAACTGAGACTCTACCTACTAGATGTCCCTATTTTCTTCTTTTAGCCCCTGAACCCACTTTCCTGCTTTCTGTCTTTATTAACTCGGTTACTTTGGGAGCATGTGATATTTGTCATTTAAGTGATTGGCTACTTACACATGACATAATGTCCTCAAGGTTTATATATGTGAAATAGTTATGCTAAGGGGATAGAAGGAAGCTGGGTGTGGTGGTACATGCCTGTAATTCTACCATTCAGGAGACAGAGACAGAGTGGTCACTACAAAGTTTGAGGCCAACTTTACATAGTGAGTGACCAGCCAGGGCCAGAGTAAGACCCTGTTTCATAAAACCAAATAAATAAATAAAATTTCTGTAAATTTATGCTTCTAGTAGTATGGCAGGTCATAAAATCATAGTTCATTGCTGCTACAAAACAAGAATATTCTCAGTAAATATGCATTTGGATGAGTTGATGGGTGGAGAGAAAAGAACAAAAAGTTAGATGCTTTTTGTCTTCAAGTTAGAGGCTTTTTGTCTTCCTGACTCTTTTCTCCAGTGAAATGACATGGTTCCTTTTTTCTTTCTTTTTTTTTTTTTTTTAATTTTTCCTTGCGCATAGTCTCACTGTGTAGTCTTGGCTGTCCTGAAACATATTCTGTTGTAGAGCAGGCTGTCCTGGAACACCTTCTCTGCCTCTGAGTGCTAGGATCAAAGGTGTGCGTTACTACACCCGGCAGCATAGTTATTTCCTATGAAGAAGTATGTATTAGTGCAGAGGTTTGTATACAGTTAATAAATTAGTTTTAAGTTTAAATATTCACATTAAGCAAATATGAATAGAATTAATTATAAGGGACAAATTGACACTTCTATGTTCATGGGCTTTTTTAAAAAGTATTTTTATTTTATGTTGATGGAGGTTTTGTCTGCATGAAGGTCTGTACCTGAAGAAGCTAGAAGGTGTTAGATATCCTGGGACTGGAGTTAACAGCTGGTTGTGAGTTGCTATTGTGGGTTTTGGGAATTAAAACTCCTCTTCTGGAAGAGCAGCAAGTATTAACTGCTGAGGCATCTTGTCTCTCCAGCTCCATGGATATTTTTTGAGACAAGTCTCATACTGTATCTCAGGCTGACCTCAGTTGTGGCAACTCTCCTGCCTCAGCTTCCCAAATACTGGGGTTACAGGTTTAAGCCACTACATCTAGCCTTATTTTTGGCTTTTTGAGAAAGTGTCTCACTCTTTTTTTTTTTTTGGAGACAGGGTTTCTCTGTGTAGTTTTGGTGCCTGTCCTGGATCTCACTCTGTAGATCAGGCTGTCCTAGAACTCATAGAGATCTGCCTGCCTCTGCCTCCTGAGTGCTGGAATTAAACGAATGCGCCACTACTGCCCGACCAGGGTCTCACTCTTTAACTCAATTTGGCCTTGATGCTCCTCCTCTGTCTACAAAGTGCTAAGACCACATGTACTCATGGATGTAATAAGACACAGAGTTTACAAAGAAATTGATTTATCTCTTTGCTTGTCACAGAATCTCATAGAGGCAGAGATTTGAGTTAATTCAAGATTGGCTTCATCCCTAATCCTCTGTAGCCTATGAAAGTATTGCTGCTGGAAGTATAATGAATATTAATTCTACTTTGCAAGAGGTGCTGAAGAATGCCCTCATCCTAGCAAATGGAATTCATACAGTAGCAGCATGCTTATCTTTGTGTGTGCTTTTGTCCACCTGTGATGTGTGTCAGATTTGCTGAGCACCAAATCAACCTCATTAAGGCTGACGATAAGAAGCTAGGGAAATGAGTAAGCTAGGGAAATAACTAACAGGGTCAACTTTGTAAAGTGCTTAGTTGCACTTTTACTTTTTTTTTTTTTTTTTTTTTTTTGGTTTTTCGAGACAGGGTTTCTCTGTGTAGCTTTGCACCTTTTCCAGGAACTCACTTGGTAGCCCAGGCTGGCCTCGAACTCACAGAGATCCGCCTGCCTCTGACTCCCAAGTGCTGGGATTAAAGGCGTGCGCCACCACCGCCCGGCCACTAGTTGCACTTTTATCATGGGTAAAGACAATGCCAAAGAATCTCAGACTAGTGATGTCATTGTTGAGTACTTCAAATGCAAGAAATGAACAAATGCAAATTGTTCTTGACGAGATGGCTCAGTGGGTAAGAGTACTTGCTTTTGCAGAGGACCTGGGTTCAGTTCACAACACCTACAAGTAGCTCACAAACTCTCTCTAACTCCAGTTAGATCCAGTTCCAGGGGATCCCATGCTTTCTGCTGCTCTCCATGGGCACCAGCCACACACATGGCACACATAACATAATATAGACAAAACTATCATCCATATAAAAATAAGTAAATACATTTACAAAGGTTTTGTCATATTCAAAAAGAGAAAATGGGAAATTTGAACCACACTATTAAGTTTGATATAGTAGGGGAAATATATAGAACTCTGTATCTGAGAAACATTCTAAGACTAACCTAATTCAGTTATATAATAATCACTAGAGTAAATATATATTTAACTTAAATTTAGAAGTAGCTATTTGCTATTTTCCTTATCAAATACAAAATTTAAAATACAGGTGAAATTTTAGTTTAGTGCTTTAAGTTCTCAGTCATTGTTGAAAGATTTTTATTTAAAAGCTTTTTCATTAACTGTTAGGATTTCAGTCTTTATTTCTGTCTAAAGTTTGTTGGTTTTTTTTTTAAATTATGTATTCAGTGTTCTGCCTGCACGCCAGAAGAGGGCACCAGATCTCGTTACAGATGGTTGTGAGTCACCATGTGGTTGCTGGGAATTGAACTCAGGACCTCTGGAAGAACAACCAGTGCTCTTAACCTCTGAACCATCTCTCCAGGCCCTGTCTAAAGTTTTTAAAATTTATTTTTAGTACTCAGTTTTAATCAAGGTTGAATCAGAGAGCTATTTGTCCTTTTAATAATTCATTTCTGCAAGCCATCAACTGAACTGGAGTGGATTCAGAGTATAAAAGAACCAGAATTTAGTGAAAAAGCTAGAGATGATTATGCAGGGAAAGAAAAGACCTTAGCAGAGCAGTCTGTAGCTTAAAATGCTTAAACTTCTATTAATGCTTAAACATTTATAGAAATGAAACTGTTTATTCTGTATGAAGTCCAAACCATGGTGTTAGGCTCATGAGTGACTAGGCAATCATTGGATTCTAGTTTTATGAGAAAACTCTTAAGAGCTGTTAAGCACACAGATGAACTGTTATCAGTACACTCATTGTGGTTATTTATGTAGAGTGTAGATTGCTCACAGGGTTCTTCCTAGAGAACATTTGTAAGTACATAGAATGTGTCATCAGAGACTTGGAAACAACTCTTTTATGTTTCTTTCCCTCACTCCCCTTTTTGTGGTTCTGGGAATTGAACCCAGGACCTGATGCATCCTAGGCGAGTGATATACTATGAGGTTATACCTCTATCCCTCTTTTATTGTTTCTCTTTTGAGAAAGCATCCTGTGATGTTGCCCAGATTGGCTCTTGAACTCCAAATATATCTCATTGTGCCTCACTTCCCTGATTTCCCCATTTATTTTCCAAGGCTCTCCCTGCTCCCCTCCCCCCCAATCTGTTGATTCCTACACTTGATCTTAGCCAAAAGGCCAAGAAGCGATTGTTGATTCCTTATCAAGTGGAGCCTTCCTCTGTCCTCACTCCTTCCAAGACTGGAGTTTCTGTCCCCCACTAAAGATCTGTTCACGTTGTTTTTGTTTGTTTTGGTGACAGTAGACAAATGCTGGGCTGAGGACATCTAAGTTGGTTTCATTTTCTGGCTGTTGTGACTAGTTCAGAGTATACATGGATGAGCAAGTATCTCTGGCATGTTGACATAGATTCCTTTGCCCAACATTTTGGAAAATTGTGTGTATGTTTTTTTCTTGTTGTTGTTGTTTTGGGGGGTTGTTTTATTTTTTGTTTTTAATGTTTGTTAACTGTATATCTTTTTTTTGGGGTTTTCGAGACAGGGTTTCTCTGTGTAGCTTTGCGCCTTTCCTGGGACTCACTTGGTAGCCCAGGCTGGCCTCGAACTCACAGAGATCCGCCTGCCTCTGCCTCCCGAGTGCTGGGATTAAAGGCTTGCGCCACCACCGCCCGGCAACTGTATATCTTAAGATGGCTATTTTATACATTAGCTTCCATTTTCATTCACTTATAGCGAGGGTATTTTTAATTTTTGATTTTTATTTATCTATTTATTTATTTTACTATTAGTGAATAATAGAATGGCAAAGGGAGTATTAAAAATACCATTACTCAGCCATGGTGTATGCTTTTAATCCATGAACTCAGGAGGTAGAGGCAGATGGATCTCTTGAGTTCAAGGTTCTGTGAGTTCAAGGCCAGCCTGGTCTACAGAGTGAGTTCCAGGACAGCCAGGGCTACATAATAAAGAGACCTTGTCTAAAAAGGGGGTGGGGGTAAACCACTATACGTCCCTTCTCACTCATCAAATAATTCAATTTAAGAACCCTTGGGGCTGTTAAAAAGATGTGTAAAAGTGATAATGTCCTTAAAGCAAAGATCTAAGACCTTGTGTAACAGGTAAGAAAGTAAGCCCTGTACTGTTGGGTAGAGTTGCTGTATTGTGTGCAAGGGTCTGGTTTTCAGTGAGTACTGATGTGTAGATAGGGCTGGGAATATGTTGCTCAGGGGTAGAGTGCTTGCTCAGTTATAAAGATAGGTTTGAATGTAGGTAGCCATGTCCTCATATATAAATTGGCCTTCACTAAATCTTTTTTTTTTAAAAAAAAACATTTTACTTTTATGAATATGTGAGTATGTGCATACGTTTGTGTGGGAATGGGTGGGTATGTCCACATATGGGCAGGTGTCCAGGTGTCTGTGGAGCCCAGAAGGGTCAGTACACCTGGGGCTGGAGTTACATGTTGTTATGAGTTGCCTGATGTGGGTTCTGGGAACCAAAGTCCTATCTTTTGCAAGAGCATATTCCCTTAACAATCCCGAGCCGTGTCTCCAGCCTCATCGGGAAGTCTTAAGAACAGTGATGCCCTGTTGGCACTTGGCACGCTTAGCTTTAGTAATTCGAGTTCATTCTTTACTAAGAGCAAACAGGGCTCTTTGGACAACTGGCTGATTTCTGGGACTGGAACAAAGTGTAATCCCTTAGACAGGTGTGGTGACGAATGCCTGAGTCCTCAGCACTCCAGAGTCAAAGGCACGGGGTTTGTGAGCTGAAGGCCAGCTTGAACTACATTGCTAGACCTTGTCTCAAAAAAAGAAAAAGGGCTGGGTGTGATGGCACATGCCTTTAATTACAGCACTCAGGAGACAGAGACAGGCTGATCTCTGAGGCTAGCCAGAACTAGAGTGAGACCCTGTCTCAAAAAAAAAAAAAGTAAGGGCTGGGCGGTGGTGGTGTTTGACACTTGTAGGTACTTGGGAGGCAGAGGCAAGCAGATCTCTGAGTTCAAGGACAGCCTGGTCTACAGAGCAAGTCCAGGACAGCCAGGGCTACACAGAGAAACCCTGTCTTGAAAAACCAAATAAATAAGAAAGAAGGAAGAGCTTGGAATGTCTTAAATTTCTAGAAAGTAAGGATATGACTTAAACAACAAACAAGAACTGATAAGAGTGTGTCTTAAAGACACCAAACCCCGCTTGAAGTCCACTGGCCAATCCCAGGGTAACTTGAACATTAAAGTAATGATTTTTTACCTGTTGAGTAAAGTAGGAATCCATGAGTCTATAATAATACTAAGATATAAATAAGTAAGATGCAAATAGTGAAAGTTCCACCTTTATATAAGATGCTGAATAATAAATGTTGAAACAAGTTATTTACATTGTCCTAAGGTATCCTTCTACTAAATATTTAAATACAAGGGGGCGGGGGTGGGGGGAGAGATAGTAACTGTCCAGAAGAAGTGAACAGGAGAAAATTCAGGATCTCAGGCTGTTGAAGATGGTTTAGGATGACACCAAAAACATAAAAACTATGTCGTTTTTTAAAAATTAGTGAGTTGTAATAGCTGTATGTATGCGTGGTGTGTGTGTGTGTGTGCGTGTGCGTGTGCGTGTGTGTGTGTGTGTGTGTGTGTGTGTGTGTGTGTGTGTGTGCATGCGCGCGCGTGTTTATAACTCTAGTACATGGGAGGCCAGGGCAGGGGAATACTGTAAGTTCCAGATCCACCTGGGCTACAGAGTAAAAGTCCTTGTTCAGAAAAATAAAGCAACTCTGTTGTCGAATAGTGGTCCATGCCTTCAATCCAACACTTTGGAGACTAGGGCAGAGGAATGCTGTGAGTTCACAGCCAGCCTGATCTACATAGGGAGTTTCAGACCAGTTATGGATACTTAGTGAGACCCTGTCTCAAAGAAAAAAAGGACTAAATGAACATTTAAAAGTTTGGGAGAATGAGATGAATACAGATTGACTAGGAAAATATTGAAATAGGCTAACTAGAAAATGGACAAAGGGGAGCCAGGCACAGTGGTTCAGACCTTTAATCCCAGCACTTGGGAGGCAGAGGCAGGTGGATCTGAGTTCGAGGCCAGCCTGATTTGCACAGTAAGTTCTAGGACAACTAGGGCCACACAGAGAAACCCTATCTGGGGATGGGGGGTGGACAAAAGGTATGAAGTACAGAAGGCAGATAAACATGTGAACATATGAAAAACATCCTTAGCTATCAGAAACACTAGTTAAGACCATGTGGTGGTGCAATATCATTACATACCTACTGGAACAATTAGAGCAGATACTCAGGATTGTAGAGAAGCTTGATGTCCTAAGTGGCTGATGGGAATGGCATGGCTACTCTGCGTGCCTTCCCTCCGAGTCAGGGTTTCTCTGTGTAGACCTGGCTGTCCTGGAACTCTTTTTTATAGACTGAGCTGGCCTCAAACTCAGAGGTCTGCCTGCCTCTGTCTCCCAACTGCTGGGATTAAAGACACCAGGAATATAACTACTTTCCAAAGACTCGAATGTACACTTCTATGACCTAGCAATTAGATTTCTCAGCATTTATCTCAGAGAAATGAAAACTCCATCAATGCACAGATATATAAATGAATGTTCATGACAGCTTTATTTGTAATGAGCTCAAATTGGGAACAACCCAAATGTCTTTCAGTAATGGGTGACTAATAAATTCATATTCTTGGATACTGCTCAACAATAAAAAAGAACAAGCTATTGATATATACAACTTGGGTAGATCTCAAAGGATTTAGATTGAGAGTTAAAAAAAAAATCCAGTGTCAGAAGGTTACATAACAATATGTTTTTGTTGTTGTTATTGTTTAGTTTTTCAAGACAGGGTATCTCTGTATAGTCCTGGAACTACTTTGTAGACCAGGCTGGCCTCGAACTCACAGAGATCCACCTGCCTCTGCCTCCTGAGTGCTGGGATTAAAGGCATGGACCACCACCACCTGGCGACAATGTATTTTTATATAAAACTTTCTTTTGAAATTTATTGTCTGTGGGTATATGTGAGAATGTACATGTTATGGTACAAGAGTAGAAGTCAGGAACAGCTTTTGGGATCTGGTGCTCATCTTTCACCATGGATTTCAGGCATTAAATTTTGATTGTCAGGCTTGCATGGTGAGCATTTTAAATAGGGACCATTTTACCAGCCCCTGTGTAACTTTTTTTTTTTTTTTGAAGTGAAGACTTACTGTATAGTCCTAGGTGTTCTAGAACTTGCTATGTGGACCACCAGCCTGGCCTTAGACTCATAGAAATTGACCTGTCTCTGCCTCCTAAGTGCTAGGACTAAAGATGTGTGCCACAACACACAGCCTATAACATTCTTGAAATAATAAATTTTAGTAGTAGATACTGTACTAAGTGATGTTTTTAGTGATGGAATTAGAAATAGGGTGAAGGAAATGTGACTCAGTGAAAGAGCACACTGTACATTTGTGGTGAAGTAATAGTTCTATACTACATATATAATAACATACATATAAAATTATGAAGAATTATATACTCATAAATGAATGTGTGTAAAGCTGGGAGAATTACAGCTAGGTGTGAATTGGACCAGTATCTCTCCATATTTTTTGATTTTTTTTCTTTTCGTGTTTTTTAATTTAGTATCCTCTAACACTTGGTCCTAGGCATCATAATCCTTGAGAGGTGGGAGTCAATAGTGAACCTGATGGTCCCTGGCTACCAAGAGCATAATTTAAATTTAAAAAGACAATTATTAATGACTGGGGACCTGAGTGTTCCCTCCTTGCTGACTAAGTGACCCAGAATCTTGTCACGTGGGAAGAATGGCTTGCCTTCCAGAACTGCCTGTATTCAGAATTTGTGGGGATCCACTAAAATAAAGAAATGAAGTCGAATTTTCAAATTCCTAAAAAAGTTGAAGCTATAATAGGAATGTCAGAGATTTTCTAGTTGGCCATCAGTATACTAAGGATGATTCATCGGTGAAAATAAAGACTGATCAAGTCCAGCCACTCCGCATCTTTTCCTTCTCATGTTTTCTTTTTTAGTTGTCTGCCTAACATAGGGTGTATTGGAAGTATGTGGTTCTAAAAGAGGAACCTAGTACCGAACTGAAAGTTGGACATGACCTTTTGTTTAATACAAGCACATAGACTGTTAGAGTGGTGGGTTTAAGACAGTCACATATTGGTCAGGAGTTGCTGAGGCTGGGAAAGTTGGACATGACCTTTTGTTTAATACAAGCACATAGACTGTTAGAGTTGGTCAGGAGATTTAAGACAGTCACATATTGGTCAGGAGTTGCTGAGGCTGGGATGACTCTAAATTTGTGATATTCCTGCCAGGATGACAGTCCTGTGTGCCACCATCCCCAGGTTAGGAGGTGATAGGGAATTGAACCCAAGTCCTCTGGGGTTCTAGGCCAGCACTCTACCCACTGGGCTTACATCCTACATTAGGACTCTAGGTCAGAATAATGGAGCTGCCTTATCCATAGACCCCAGTGAGTCATATTGCCCCTTAATCAATACATAGAATTAGAGGGTCAATGGTTGAACATGATCATAAGGAAGCTCTTATCTATCTAGGCCTTCCCTATTCCTCTCACACAGTCTGATCAGCATAAAGATGATTGGAATTTCTTAAAGGCCAGTGGTCTGTAGCAGTGAACTATTCTATGTGAGTGAGATCCTTTAATTCAAATCCCTCTAGTCTAAAAAGAAAGACATTATATTTTTGGTCAATGAGAAGCTATTTATAGCGAGTTTGTTTGTTTGTTTTGCAGAATAAACTGTTGAAATGTTCAGACTTTCATGTGTGCTAAGACTTACATTTCTTCTCCTTGAAAATAATAGTGGTTATGGGACTTGGATTTAGCTCTGTCTTTGCATAGGATTTTTTGCTCAGTTTATGAAAAAAAATTTATTCTCTGTCAGCTTTTGGAGTTGAACAGTGTTGGCATAGCTATAAGATATGTTGAGTTCTTGTCAGAGAACAAGTAGATAGAGAATAGGAAAATAAAAGGAGAAAAAGTCATCTGATAATATTGTATTCATAGAATTGCCCTGTCTTTGCTCAGCTTGTGAGTTTGTAATTGGTTTCTGCCGTGAAGAACATGAACCCTCCCCTCTGTTGTTTGACATGTGAAACTCTACAGTAGTAGAGGCCTTTAAGATGGGGATAAATTGGGTGAAATCTACAGGGTTCTTTTCTTTTTTAGTTTATAGTGAATGTTGAAAGAGGAAGCTTCTCCGTATGTCAGCCACAGACAGAGCAAGTCATTTCTTAGAGCTGAAACCATTTCTCAGAAAACCCTGAGGGTAGAAGGCAGAGAGACTTCATCAGAAGTGGATGGGCTTAATTTTTATCCAATTTTTAAGTTACAGTACTGTTAGATACTGAATTTCTTTATTCACTCGGTGATAAGAATTGAGAGCAGGTAATACCCTACAGAATAATCAGTATGTTCCTTACAGAGCTGCTGCTGGTGCTGTTAGGGATGGATAAGTAAGGTTGCCTGCCCATGGAAGTCAGTGTGATTCCTTCTTTCCTTCCCTTTACTGCATCCTTTGGAAGATCTCTCTCTCTCTCTCTCTCTCTCTCTCTCTCTCTCTCTCTCTCTCTCTCCACACACACACACACACACACACACACACACACACACACACACACAGAAACAGAGAGATGACCATAGCCATAGAATACTGATCAAATATTGTGGACTTTGGGGCTCAAGTTGTAGAACTCTTGCTATTTTGATTATCTCACTTCAGAGTGGGGGGGGAGTGACTTTCTACTTTTTTTTCTGACTCAAAAGTTTCCCTTGTTGGAAATAAACAATTTAGGGGTTCCAAAGAAGTGATTCAGCAGCGAAGGGCTCATGTGCCCTTTTAAGACTCAAGCTCCTAGCATCTGCATGCAGCTGCCATTTACTCCATCCGGTTCCAGGTGATCTGAAGCCCTCTTTTGACCTTTAAGAGCATCCACATCCACATGGCGCACCCCTCCCATAGGTGTATATGTAAATAAAAAAATAAATCGTTTTCAAAAAAATTAAAATGAACAGTTCACAGATTTAGGAGCAACTAACACTAGTGAATCAGGGAAAGGAAACAGTTACCTTCCGGTTGTCAGGGAACCTTTATGATTATGCAAACTGAGCGTTTGTTAAGTGATTCCTAGTAAGTGACAAGGTGAGTCCTTCACCTTTGCTGAGTACTAAAAATTGTAAAGTAACAGGCTCTCAGGGCTTTGATGGGGGTTCACTTCCTGAAATATATATATATATATATATATGTGGTCTTTTTAGATATTTCAAGGTAATGTATTTTAGTTAACACACACACACAAACTGGTTTTTCCTTAGAATCTCTTTTGAATCAAAAAGTTTATGTGTTTCTTTTTTAATTTTTTTCTTTTTCTTTTTGGTTTCTTGAGACAGGGTTTCTCTGTGTAACAGCCCCGGCTATCCTGGAACTTGCTTTGTAGACCAGGCTGGCCTCGAACTCACTGAGATCTGCCTGCCTCTGCCTCCCAAGTGCTGGGATTAACGGTGTGCACCACCATGCTCTGCTCTCCATTAGTCTTTATAATAAAACTAAATAATGATATAGCTATACATTTGAGAGTTTGTTTTCCTGAGAAGAAAATACATATTTAGTTACCAGCTGGGCTTAATTCTAAAGAGCTGTCATGTTTTCCTAAGGATTACTATTTTCTATTGTTATCTGCTAACAGTTTTAAAACTTGTCTTTTAAACCTGAGAGAATGCAGTGTCCTTTGCTTTTACTGACTGGATAAATCATTGTTAGACAATGAAGCAAAGCCCTGTGTGTGCACTGGACCTTGGGTGGCTTTCAGATAGTGTCCAGTGCCCTGCTGTGCTTCTAGTCATTGGGTATGGTTACTGTATTGATAGTTTTGGGTTAAAGATTGAAGGAAAATAGCCGGATTCCAGGAGCAGAGAGCACTGTTTAAGCTGCTGTGCTTTTCTTCTCGTCTCAGCTTCTAAGCTCTGCCTTGGTCTTGGGAAAGTGTTATGCAGGTACACTGAATTCCTAACACCCTGTGTAGGGGCCTAACCTTCTGAGTTGCATGTTGGCCAAAAGACTATGATTGTGTGTGTGTGTGGGGGGACTTTTGGTTTGTATTCTTCTGTGATTGCAGTATGAGGAATTGCATTCCTTTGGGAGACACTGTAGTGGAGTCTAGATTTTGGTGGTTGTGTTGCTTTCTCTAAAAGCTTTCATTCTTCCATTGATATGTTATCTACAACACATACGGTCTTTATTTTGTTGAGTAGGAAGCTGTCCACCATCCTGTACAGTGTGACAATTAAAGGATGATTGAACTATTAATAAAAAACTTTTTTAAAAAAGTGCTTGCCGGGCGGTGGTGGCACTTGCCTTTAATCCAGCACTTGGGAGGCAGAGGCAGACGAATCTCTGTGAGTTCGAGGCCAGCCTGGTCTACAGAGGGAGTTCCAGGACAGCCAGAACTGTTTCACAGAGAAACTCTGTCTCGGGGGAAAAAAAATAGTGCTTGCTGACATCCTTTTTCCCAGAAGACTAGTACATGTGATTTACTACAGCTAGATCGTAGTTTTCTTTTGGCAAATGACATGTAATATTATAGAGGTCTTCTGTTCAGTCCAACAGAAACATCTGAGATACATTGGTGTGGAAACTAAAGCCATTTAACATTTTTATTCACATGAAGAAATGGGTTAGACAGTTTGGGATTTGGTTTTGTTGTAGTTGTTTCGATTTTGGTTTTAAAGTGGTAGCCAAAAGCCTGGTATAGTAAGTAGCACACACCTTTAATCCCAGCACTCAGGGAGGCAGATACAGGCAGATATCTGAGTTCAAGGACAGCTTGGTCTACAAAGAGGTCCAGGACAGCCAGGATTACACAGAGAAACCTTGTTTAGAAGAACCAAAAGAAAAAAAAAAAAAAAAAAAAGGCTGTGTGTGGGTGAGTGGGGGTGTAGCCCAAGCTTTGAGAGAGAGAGTTAGGAGGATCAGGATTTTAAGGTCATTCTCTGCTACATATTCAGTTAAGGGCCAACCTTGGCTCCATGAGACCCTAGCTCAAAAAAACAGAAAGAGAAAGTGGAAAAGAAGTAGAAAGAGTGAATATTTAAGATAGAATTCTTTGAGGGGAATAGTTTATCACAGAATATATTCTCTGAAGTTAAGCATCATACATTCAGTTTGTAACTTAGTTTTATGCTTGTGGCTGTCACGTTTAGAATTCTAAATTAAAGTTAATCTTGGATACGTTCTTACATGCTTCTTATTTTTTTTCTTCCTCATCTAAATAACACAAGGTCAGGTGTTGCATTTTAGATACTAAAATTAGTATAAATTCTAAATCTGCAGTTTTTATTTTTAAAATGTAGAAATGTGTCCAACCTGTTAACATAGTCTTAAGTAATGAAGTGTTTCCAGTACTCTTGTAAAGAATATAGTTGGGATAATCCAATTATTTTAGCTTCTCGGTCTTAAGCATTATTTAAATACAGTTGTATGCATGCTGCCAAGAAGTGAAGAATCTATTTCATCGGTTTGAGCCCAGTTATGTTTTTGCACATAGATACTCAGTTCCTAGGCACTGAGATTTGAGATGACTTTTCACTTCCAGTAAGGTAAGTGCCTTATTCGTTTTACTGCACATGCTGGCCAGTTTTTCATGTTACTGTAGATGATAGACTACAAACAGAAGCATTTCCTTCCCAACACCCAGTCATAAGATTGTGTTTTGACTTCCTTATTTTTAAAAAAAATAGGTAATTTAGGATTTGTGTCAACTCTCTTTTGCTGTTAATTTATATTTTCTCTATTTCTTCTATCATCTATAACTACCTTAGAATATTGACATCAAGTAAAAAGGAATGGAAAAGTTGAAATGACAGTTACGATTTATCATTCTCTACTTTCAGATGATCACAGTCGTGTTAAACTGCAAAGTACTGAAAATGATTATATTAATGCCAGCTTAGTTGACATAGAAGAGGCACAAAGAAGTTACATCTTAACACAGGCAAGTAGTGTGGTGCTGGGTAGACACCTGGAGAGTGGAGCTTGGCTGCTGTGCTTTAAACATAGCTAAATGTATATCTTGACATTTGCAAATGACATGCTATTTTAGTTTTCTGATTCTGAAATCAGTTGCAAACGTCATAGTTTTGAAACTTTGAATATGTTGATAAAAAGTAAGATTGTTTCTAATGTTACTATATTCAATGGAGGAAATTCTTCTGAAATGGCTTGGTGCAGTTCTCTTCAGGTAAATTAACTTCTTGTACTGTATCTAACATAGCTTTTGTTACTTGGCTTGGAGTTCTCTTCCCCTAACTTGTGATGAAGAACCAGGAAGGCCCTTGAAAGCACTTTTCTGTCTATCTCTGCCCTATGAATATATTTTCAGAGAGTGCAGCTATGCTGAGAACAGGGTCTAAATGTGCAGAGCCTGTTATAGTGTAGTCCTCCCGCACCCCAGCCTCCACAAATGCAAACATTGCTCTTCCATTCAGAGACCATAGCTTTCTCTTTATCAAATAAGAGGTTAAATAGCAACACTGTCATTTCTGTCAGTCAAAATGTTCAGATGTATAAGCTATAATGTTTTAAATTTTATTATTTATGTGTCTCTGTGTATATGTATATGTACATGTACATGTACATGTGTACCACGGTGCCCACAGAGGCCAAAAGAGGGTATCCCCTAGAGTTGGAGTTACAGGCTGTTCTGAGCCATACAATATGGGTGCAGGGAACCAAACTCTGGTTCTCTGGAAGTGCCCTTGACTGTATCTGTGAGAGGACCAGGCAAATAGCGTGACAGCCTGCCCTAGTAACTCAGCTAAGAACTAGGCCTCTGTCCCTGCTTCTTGGAACTGAACAGGCAGTTTCTGAGGAAGTCACGAACAAAGGACAATTAATCTCCAACACCCCTGACAGCAAGGACAAGGAGGCCTGGTAAATGCAAGTACCAGGCCCGAGCTAGCCCCCACAGTCAGCATGTACTAGGTCGGCCAGCCTCCGCAGTCAGTGGCTCAAGGTGATAACCAAATGAGGACAGAGCCTGGAACTTGTCTAGTCCTGCCCAAAAATGGAAATGCCGTAGTCTTAACCAGCCCTTGCTAGCTCTAGCCAATTAGAACGTACTAATATGATTGCCATGTGCTTAAGCCAATCATATCTGAGATGACCTAACTGCCCTAGGAACTCCCCTTAGCTGTGCTTAAAAGGAGCCCATACATCCCTGTCCCTCTTGGGGTCGTGGCCATTTTGTCTTTGGGTAGGATGGTTGGCCCAGCATGCTGGAATCTTTCTCGATTTAATAAATGCTCTTGTTGATGGCATACGTAGATGGTGACCTTTTGTGGGACTTCTCCAGGACCCTAACATCTGTAGCACCATGTTTGAAGTTTTTAAAAAGTTTAACAGATTAATGTAACCTGCTATTTGAAAGACAGAGAAAAGTATGAGTTGTTTTAAGTTCAACTTAATATACCTGTGAGCCATTAGAATTTTCTCTGTCAGAGGAACATTATTTTAAAGTAGCTCCTGTAACTAAAAAGGAAAGAGAAGCAATCTGGTGTAAAAGGGACTAAGGATATCAGTTCACAATTCACAAAACCAAATACAGACAGTGTACATTTGAGAAGATGCTGTGTTTATACAGCTATTAAGGAACATAGATTTAAAGTAGCCCAGGCACTGAGCCTCCACCAAGTACTCAGCAGCCTTCCCCTTCAGGCCTCTTCTCTTTCGTACCCTCAGATCTTGTCCTGTCCCCTGCTCCTAACCTTCCTTCTCCTACAGTCACTTTCTGAAGGTGTTTATAACTAGGAGGAGGAGTATGCATGATTCCATCCAGAACTTTTACTCTCTTGAACCCTTTGCTGATCTACTAAGAACGATGAGCTGCTTCCTGCTGGCACCCATTTGAGATGCAACAGAGAATTAGCAAGAAGATCCTGACTGTCACTCCAGGGATTGCTAGTGTTTGTGGCCCCAAGTGCTTCATATCAAAGGCTGGCGCCAACATCTCCGAGCAACCTCATAGCTTTTATAATTTGAATCACTTGTGGTCCTCTTTAACTTGGACCTAGTATGATTTTCTTCATGCAGTGACTTGATAATAAACAACTAAATAAAGTACAAAATACTCAGTGGTCACTCATGGGATTGAAAAACTGACCTGAGAGACCCAACAGAAATGATAATGTGTTTGTTCCAACCTTAATTTCATGAGAGGACTGATGTGGGCTGAATGAATTAATCATCTCCATACCATTGAGGAGCAGTCATTTAGGGGTTGGGAGTGTCAATTTGCTGTTCTATAGTAACTAAAGTTTTTTGTTCAGTTATTATAATTTATAATTTTCTTAAATCAATATTCAGAGCTAAAAATGTACTTTCTACTGAAAATGAACATAAAAACATGGAAAAGCATGATGTGTTATACTCTTGTTGTTGTGACAAATCTTGAAGGGAAATTTAAAAGGAAAAAAGATTTATTTTGAAGGGAAATTTAAAAGGAAAAAAGATTTATTTTGGCTTCTAATTTCATAGATTTAACTTTGAGGTCAGCTTTAAGGCTAAGTTGAGGCAGAATATTGTGGCAGGCAGGACACAGGAAGAACTAGGTATGCGACAAGGGCATTCCCCCAGTGCTATGCTTATTCCTGCTAGGCACCACCTCCTAGTGCTGACATACTAACCAATGAAGGAATTAACCTTTGATTAGGCCTAAGCCCTTCCAAAAGTCTATCAAGAGACATCAGGCTTATAACACATGAACTCAAGGCAGAACATTTCATACCTAAACCAGAGCAGATGGTTGGTCACCCCTTCACACCTGTTCTTCTCTGCTGCCATTTTCCTCAGTCTCATTGGTTCTTTCGCTTACTCCCTAAAGACAGGTCTTTCTTAAGATTCTCTTTTAGCTATCCCCATGTCTACATTTCAGTTTTGGGGACCATGGTTTGTTAGTATGTCTGATTTTGTCAGGGTAGGGCCTAAGGACCCCATACACATGAGGTGAGTACTGCTACATCTGAACAACATTCCTTCCCTAGAGAACTACTCTCGCAGTATGCCTGCACACCAGAAGAGGGCACCAGATCTCATTGTAGATGGTTGTGAGCCACTCTGTGGTTGCTGGGAATTGAACTCAGGACCTCTGAAAGAGCAGCCAGTGCTCTTAACCTCTGAGCCATTTTTCCAGCTCCCCTCAGCCTGATTTCTTATAGAACCCAGGACCATCAGCCCAGGGATGGCCCCACCCACAATGAACTTGGCTGTCACCCATCAATTACTAATTAAGAAAATGCCTTTCAGGCCTGCCTACAGCCTGATCTTATGGAGGCATTTTTTTAAAGTTTTTAAAATCTCATTGTGGTAGAAGGTCATAACAATTTCATGATTTTTAAATCATTTGTCCCTTGTTGAACTGTTTTCTTGTGTCCTAACAGACAGGACTCAGCATATTGGGAGTGGGGGAATTTAGCCGCTTGTTTCTGTACTTTTTTTTCTTCTGATTTCTTTCTGTATTTTTTCATTGCTCGGTGGCTGTTTTAACCTAGATCTTGAATTCTTTACTTTCTGTGTCTAGTTGGTTGGTTAGTTGAGTGAGCCCCCTTCCTATTTCTTCACCCCAGTAAAGCTGTCCTCATCGTGTTCTTCCTAGTTTGCTAGCCTGCCCTTTTCAGAGTTGCTCAGTTCCACGTGTATCAGTGCAGCTGTGTGAGATGTTTCCTTGTCACCAGATCCACCTGCTCTTCAGGCGGGCTCCACTCCAGTGTCCCCTACTTCTGCCATGTGCGCTTATGGGCCTTGCTTAGGTTTAGAACATGCAGAGTGATCTTAACTGCTCCTGTCCTGTATCACCTCTCAGGCAGACTCAGGCTGTGTAGCTGTACCTTCTCAGGCTTTCTTAGAACATAAGAGCTGGTGATTTGGGTATTTGATGTTAGCGATGGAAGTAACTTCTCACCCACCTGTTTGCACTTTGTAGGGGCTGAGACTGTATTTCAGTCGTGGCTATGCATAGCATGTAACTTGAACAAAGACAGAAAACCTACATTTAATGTTTGTTATTTACAGTATTTTGATTGTTATTTGCTGCTTATTAGATTGTCTTTTGACTGAGTCTTAGATTTTTTTTTTTTTTTTGTATATCATATCCATTTTACTGTTTAAAAATCTGGTAGCATTTTAGCCAGTTGGTGGTGGCACACACTTTTAATCCCAGCACTGGGAGGCAGAGGCAGGTGGATCTCTGTGAGTTCGAGGCCAGCCTGGTCTACAGAGAGATTTCCAGGACAGCCAGAGCTACACAGAGAAACCTTGTCTCAAAAACCAGAAAAAAAAAAAAAAATTGGGGGGAAGCATTACTAGCTTGTGGAAGAACTGATAGATAAATTCCCGTCTTTTTAGAATCCTTTGTTCTTCATACTATAACAGCTGTTTCATGTTTATTGTTTATAGTCTTTAGAACCAGTAATAGAATTGAGAGGTATGTATGCGCACACAAAGGACTTCACTACTGAGTTGCTTCATAATTATCCCACCCCACCCCCCGCCCCCACCCCCCAACCCTCCACTCCCAACCCCGGAGCTGAGGACCGAACCCAGGGCCTTGCACTTGCTAGACAAGCGCTCTACCACTGAGCTAAATCCCCAACCCTGCCATACAGTTCTTTTTCTGCCTAAGTAAATAAAACATCTTTACATAGAGGGAAGTTTTATTGAATGCAGACTATATTTTGAATTTAAGTGCATTTAAAGTTGTGATTTTCTTAGCAGGACCTAATCCACTGGCTATGATAGTGCATTCCAGCAGCATCCTTGAAGCTTTGTCCTTTTCCTGCTCCTTTGCCTGATGTGCTCTTGTTCTGTTATTACAGGGTCCACTTCCTAACACGTGTTGCCACTTCTGGCTCATGGTGTGGCAGCAAAAGACCAAAGCAGTTGTCATGTTAAACCGAACTGTAGAGAAAGAATCGGTGAGTAATGGTTAATCCTAGTGGTTTAGTGTGCTGTATGTGATCATCAGTTTATAAATGTTTCATTTAGGGAGAGGATACACATTTAACTTTGGACCTTTGGTGGCTAAAGGGTAGTGGCCAGGATATTTCTGAACAGAGAAATAATGAATACTTTTCCTTCCTCTCATTTTCATTACAAATTTAAAAAATTCATTTTCTAGATTTATAGTGCTGTATGTTTTATTCTGTTCCATAAGGACATTTTCATGTACTTGTAGGTGATGTGTTGAACATGTTCCCTGCCTCGCCTCCTCACTCCCCCTTTCTCCCACCTCTCCTCCGTTTAGCCCTTTCTTTTGTGCTCTTCCTAGACAGTCCCACTTCCTCTCTCATGCCCATCTTCAAGATTCTGTATAGATAGGTAAATTAGAGAAAACACCCTCTCTGTTTTTCTGAGATTTTCATATTTCACTTGATACGTTTCTCTCTCAGTTGCATCCATATTTCTGCAGATGACATGACTATGCTCTTTTTGGTTAAAACTTTTCATTCTGTAACTATTTACATTTTCTTCATCCATCCTTCTGTAGATACCTGAGTTGGTTTCATAACTTAGCTTTCGTGCCTAGTGCCACGGTAAACGTTGATAAAACGTCTGTCTGTGATATGTTGCCTTGGAGTCGTGTAGGTAGATATCCAGAAGTGTTATAGCTAAGTCATACTGTAGCTCTATTTTTAGTTTTTTGTGGAACCTCCATACTGATTTCTAGAGTGGCTGGACTAGTTTACATTCTCATCAGCAGTGTCTACCAGCTCCTTCTGTCCACACCATTGCCAGCAGTTTTTTGGTTTTTGGTGGTGGTGGTGGTGATGTTACTGTTGTTGTTTTCCTTTATTTTGTGTAGCCCTGACTGTCCTCACAGAGATCACCTGCCTCTGCCCCCTGAGTGCTGGGATTTAAGGGGTGCACCACTATATCTAATAGTTACTTCTTTTCTTAACGACTGTCATCCCTCCTAGAGTGAGATGGGGATGTCACTGCAGTTTTAGTTTTCATTCTTCTGATAGCTGGTAAGGTTGAACATGTTTTCATGTATATAATGGCCATTTGTGTCTTGTCTCTTCATTTCATTAGCCCATTTATTGATTGAGTTGTTTATGTTTTTGAGTTTTTTGTATATTCTAGGTATAATGGCCATTTGTGTCTTGTCTCTTCATTTCATTAGCCCATTTATTGATTGGGTTGTTTATGTTTTTGAGTTTTTTGTATATCCTAGGTATTAGTCTTCTGTCAGATAAAATGGGTAGCAAAATTTTGCTATTCTGTCGGCGTTGTTCACATAACTGTTTGCTTTTCTGTGCAAAGACTTCTTAATTTCAGAGGTTCCTTTTGTCATCTGTTGACATGATTTCCTGAGTAGAGAGAGTCCTGTTCAGAAAGTCATTGCCTAGGTCTCTGATGTGTTTATGTGTGTCCACTAGGGGGAACAGAGTTTATTCTTCATTGCTTTCTGCATTACTTTTGAGACCAGGCCTCTCACCAAACTTAAGGGCCCCTGTTTTAACTGGATTGGTTGTGAGCTATCAGGATCTGCTTTTATCTACCCATCCACTTGTCTCCCAGTAACACCTGCATCAGAAATCACCTGGGCGAAGCTATGTTGGCTTTTTCTGGGTTCCCTTTCTATTGGATTGATCTATGTTTCTTTTTGTGACAGTATCATGCCTTTTTGTTATTAGGGCTTTGTGGTATAACTTGAATTCATGTATGGTCTAGCATTATTGGTTTTATTTTTTTAAACTCAGAATTAGATTCCCCCCACCCCACCCCACCCAGGGTCTTTAGAACTTTCATAAGGGGATTCATTTTTTGTTTGTTTGTTTGGGGGAGTTGTTTTGTTTTTGTTTGCTTGTTTGTTTGTTTGTTTTGAGACAGAGTTTCTTTGTAGCTTTGAAGCCTGTCCTGGAACTCACTCTGTAGACCAGGCTAACTTCGAACTCAGAGAGATCCTCCTGTCTCTGCCTCCTGAATGCTGGGATTGAAGGCACGTACCACCACTGTCTGGCTTGTTTTTGTTTTTCAAGACAGGGTTTCTCTTTGTAGCCCTGTGTGTCCTAGAATTCAATCTTTAGACTTGGCTGGCCTCAAACTCACAGAGATCTGCCTGCCTCTGTCTTCCAAGTACTAGGATTAATGGTGTGCACCAACAACATCCAGATAAGGGTTTTAGGATTTTTTAAAAGTATATTTTTCAAATAGCATTGGAATTTTGACTGTGATTGCACTGAATCTGTAGATTGCTTTGGATAGTATAGCCTCTTTTACAGTATCAACCAGCTGACATACTTTCCTTCCTTTCTTCCTTCTGTTTGTCAGTCAGTATTAGGGGTTTATTACAAGGTTTTTTTTTTTTTTTTTTTTTAAGCTATTAGAGTGAGATCATTTCTCTGATTCTTTGTAAACATGTTTGTGTTGTTTTTAACAAAATCTCAATTGTTCAATTTTACCAATAAAGACTTGAGAGCCAGGTGCTGGGGTGAAAACCTGCTAGCTCAGAGAAGAAGAGAAAGCACCCAGCTGACCTTCCTCCTCAGACAACATCCCTGAAAAACTTCCTCTCTCTTCCACGTCTCAAACAAAAAACTCCAACTGAATGTCCCTCCCTTCTACTTACTGTGAGTCTCTCTATCCATCCTGATTCCCTCTTACTCTCTATGGTATTTTTCTTGTTCACTTCCTGTCACCTGGTTGCTTGCTCACCTCTTGACCTATGGTTAACTTTATTTAATCCTGTTTACAATAAGCAGAAAGCTCTTAGATTAAAGATATGTGCTAGGGCTGAGCCACACCACAACTAGAAACAGATTTTTTTCAGTAAATAACGCAACCTTGGGGTTCACAGTGTGATCAAATATCCTGCAACATGTTTGCTATTGATATATATATGAAGACTACTGATTTTGTATATTAATTTTATATCCTGATATTTACAAAAACTGTTCATCACATCTAAGAATTTTCTGACATAGTCTTTAGGATCTCTTTTATGTAGGATCATTTTATCAATATATAAGGATACATAGGCTTCTTTTTTTCCCATTTGTATCCCTTTCATTTCCTTCTCTTGTCTTAATGCTCTAGTTAAAACTTCAAGTACCATATTGAATAAGAGTAGAGAAAGATGAAAACCTCTGTCTTGTTCCTGATTGTAGCCAAAATGTTTTGAATTTTTTTCCATTTGTTGTGATGTTGGCTATAGGTTTGTCATATATAGTCTTTATTATGTTAAAGTATGTTCTTTTCATTCCTAGTCTCTTTAGGACTTTTATCATGAAGGGATGTCTTTTTAACATGTGATTTCTGTCCTTGAGTCAATTTATGTGGTACAGTATGATTATTGATTTGCATATGTTGAACCATCCCTGCATCTCTGGAATGAAGCCATTTTTTTTTTTTTTTAATATGGAACGCTTCACGAATTTGCATGTCATCCTTGCGCAGGGGCCATGCTAATCTTCTCTGTATCGTTCCAATTTTAGTATATGTGCTGCCGAAGCGAGCAGGAATGAAGCCAACTTGATCATGGTGAATGATCTCTTTTCTGTGTTCTTGAATTCAGTTTGCAAGTATTATATTGAGAATTTTGTAGTTATGTTCACCAGAGAAAGTGGTCTATCATTTTATTTATGTGTTTTGTCTTTGTCCAACATTACTACTAGAGTAATGCTGGTTTCTGTGGGAGGCCAGCTCCCACCTTTTAAAAGGGTTCCTATGAGGAGGAAAGAGGGATAAGAAACTTTTAGATAGAAAGATAGCGAAGAGGAGAAAGACAGAAACAGAATAGCTTCAGGAGGACCTGGATCAAAACCCAAAGGTCCCTTCTACCTCTTCAAAAGGGCTTTTGTTAACAATGCCAAGGGGTGGGGCAAAAGACCTCCCCTTGCTAGATCAAAGCACACCACACAGCCAAGTGTAGACCCTTCCAGACACCTGGTAACCATGCCCATGGTCAAATCATCCCCTTATGCAGCCCTGCTGGGGAAAGCAAGCTCAGATTCTCGGATCCTGATTAAGTTCTCACTAGGGAACCTCTATGGGTCTCTACAGGTTTCACAAAGTGAATTTGTAAGCATTTGTTTCACTGGTTCTTCTTTGTATTGTTTCTTTAGTTTTCATTTCATTAGTTTCTGCCCTGATCTTTTTCTTACAATCTACTTTTGGGCTTAGCTTGTTCTTATCTTTCCAAAGCCTCAGGTACATCGTTATTTATTTGCAGTATCTCTGATGTATTTATTTACTTATTTTTATGTTAGGCAACTACAGCTATAAACTTCTTTTAGAACTGTTTTCATTATATTCCACAGGGTTTAGAATGTTATGTTTTAATTTTTCATGCAATTCTGTATACATTTTTTGTTCACTTGGTTTCTTTAGTGACCCATTTCTCATTCAGTAGTGTGTTTTCTTTTTTGTTTTTTTCTTTTTTGGTGTTTTGTTTTCAATCTGTAAATCTTTGTATGTTCTGTAGTATTTCTTGTTGCTTTGAATTTTTATTCCATTGAGGTCAAGTGAAGTATAAGACATTATTTCAGTTTTTTTCAAGATTTGCTTTCTATAAGCAAGTTGTGTGAACTTTTCTATCTGTCATTCCAGATAGAGCATCAGTGATAGAAACAGACAGTTGTACTCCAGTGTAGTTTGGCAGGTTAGTGAATGGCACTGTTTACAATAGCATAGGTGTGAAGTTGATTTTAGAAACATTGGTGATTTAGAACTGACTCCATTACCAAAGAAAAAACGTCTCTCCCAAAGTCGCCTGTGCTGGTGCACACCCTCAATCCCAGTACTTGAGAGGCAGCCATGATCTCTGAGTTCGAGGCCAGCTTGGTCTACATAATGAGTTCCAGGGCAGTAGAGCTACATAGTGAGACCATGTCTCAAAAAACAAAAAGAAAAACCTCTCTCTCTCTCTCCCCAGCCACTGTTAACTGCCTATAAACCCTTAGAGAGAAGCACCTAGTGAGTTCCTCCATACATGATGGAATGTTAAAGGGCTCAATCTTTTTTTTTTTTTTTGGTTTTTCGAGACAGGGTTTCTCTGTGTAGCTTTGCGCCTTTCCTGGAACTCACTTGGTAGTCCAGGCTGGCCTCGAACTCACAGAGATCGCCTGGGTCTGCCTCCCGAGTGCTGGGATTAAAGGCGTGCGCCACCACCGCCCGGCTAAAGGGCTCAATCTTAACACAGGTCTCCCATGGGTAATCACTGCTGCTGAAGTTCTAAAGCACAGTGGCGTCTCATTCCTGGAGGACAGCATCCCATAAGAGTGATCTCAAAGGCAGTTTCTTGGGCTGCTGCTAAGAACATGTAATCTGTGATGTCTTTTAGGTCAGTTTGGTCTACGATGTCATTTAACTCAAATCAATTTTTGTCAGGATGGCCTGTCACTAAACCTGGAGCTCACAGATGGGCTAGACTGACTGGCCATTGAGTCCCTGGGATTCACTTGTGTCTGCTCCCCCACATCTGTGTGCCCACCTCTGTGCCCAGCTTTATTCTATGGTGCTGGAATCTAGTCTCTGCTTCTGGTGTGTATGCAGTAACCACGTTACCTGCTAAGCTATCTCCTCAATCCCCTCTTTGATTTCTTTGGAATTTCTCTTAATTTATTCTGATTAAAGAAAATTACCGTGGGACTAGTAATTTTTGGAGGCATCATACTGCCTTGGCTTTTCATGTTTCCCTTGTTTCTCTTTTGCATACATGCATCTAAGGTTCTTTTGCATACATGCATCTGAGGTTCTTTGTTATTATGTTTGGTTGGTTTTGTTAATCTTTCTGTGGCAATGCTTGTGATATTCAAGAGGAACTAGGTTGTAGTAGGGTGAAGGTGTTGTTTTATCTGCTGGGCTATTGAACACCAGATGTTGAACACTAGGTTCAATACCCAGTAATCCCTTGAAAGTATGTATAAACAGTTACTATGTAGAGTAAACCCACTGTACATATATAGAAATAATCAAGTAGAAATCACACTTAAACTCCAGCTGTTTTAGAAAGTAAAGGAACCGTTTCAGAGTGGTTGTGCTAAGATAATAGCATAGATAGATAGATAGATAGATAGATAGATAGATAGATAGATAGATAGATAGATAAAAGAGGAGGAGAAGCAAGCAAGAAAGAAAGAAGAATATCAGTAACACTAGCTTGTTATTAGATTGATAAAGAAAATCTAGAGGAAGCGGGGAGTGAATAGTAAGTCGGAGACAACAGGGACGAGTCGAAGAGTGAGGCAGTTTTGTTTAAAGGTAGGGTGAAAAAGGAGAGGTAAAGAAATGGTATCAGGGGCTGGAGAGATGGCTCAGGGGTTAAGAGCAAACACTGCTCTTGTAGAGAACCCCAGCTCAGTTCCTAACACCCATGTTGGACAGCTCAAAGTCATATGTAACTCTAGCTCCAGGGGTTTCAATGCTCTCTTCTGAACTCACCAGATACCTGTATTCACATGCATGTACTCACAGACACACACTTTAAAGTAAATATGTTTTTTAAAAAGGAAAAAGGCCAGGGGCAGTGATGCATGCCTTCTTTTATCTCAGCACTCAGGAGGCAGAGGTAGGTACATCTCTGTGAGTTCCAGGCCAGACAAGTAAGACCATGTCTAAGAAAAAGAGAGGGAAGGAAGAGAATGGGGGTTTGTCTCAGATAACCCAGTAATCTTAAGTCCTGGGCCAGTTAGTGGTATAGCTAAGATTTATGTGGCTTTAGAATCATTTTCTGTCAAGCATTAGGATCTCTTAAGATCTCTTCCAGCTTTAATATACCGTGCTGTTCTCTGTCAGATTCCTGATTCTTAATTTTTTCCTAAATTCATAGTTACTGGCATTTGGTGATAGTGTATGTTTTCAATTTGTCTTAACATTGACAATAGTGTTGACACTATTGTAATTCTATTGTCTCCAAACTCATCTAAAAATTCAGTGGTGGGGACATTGTTTTGTTTGTTTGAATGTGTTGCAAATGAGATGATGTGTAAATTTCATCCTTCTCACTTCAAAGTAGAGTAGAATTCTTTTATTGATTCTCTGAGACTACCACCAGAACTTAGAAATGGTACTTGTGAATGCATCTAGATGCTAAGATGGAGTTGGGAATTCCTGCATAGGTAATACTGTGTTCTTCATCAAAAGGCCTGTAATGTCTGCTTGTTTGTTCTAATGACCTAAGCGTCTTTGTTGTTCAATTTTTACCTCTAGTTAATTTTGGCTTCCAAGATCATATAGTTCTTTCCTTTTCTAGTTTTAGTTGGCATGCTTCCACAAAAACAAAAACAAAAACTTTCTACCTAGCAGCTTTTATACACATAGGAAACAGTTTTCAAACATAGTTTCTTCTATAGTCTTCTCAACAGATGACTAATTGGAGTTTGCTCTGTTTTGTGTGTTATGTATATTGCTTGGGCTTTTTGAGGTTTATTGTTGTTTTGTTGGGGGAGGTTGTTTTTTCAAGTTAGAGTCTATCTAATTATGAAGACCTGTCTGGCCTGCCGCTCCTGTGTAAACTGTGTTGGCCTTAAACCCAGAGTTCTCATCTTCTGCCTCCCAAGTGCTGAGATTAAAGGCATATGTCACTACACCCAGCCCTGGCTTTCTGGTTTTATTGAAGAGGATTGGTAGGAGTGGGTGAATTTCTAAATTTAAAAGGTTTGATTCATGCCAGGTAGTGGTGCACATCTTTAATCCCAGTACTCAAGAAGCAGAGGCAGATCTCTGAGTTTCAGGACAGCCAGGACTACACAGAGAAACCCTGAATAGAAAGGAGGAAAAAAAAGATTTGATTAGTTTTATTCCTTTGCTTTTGTACTTACTGGCAATCAAATAACTCCTTCATTCGCTAGCGAAGTTTCTCTAGGTTTGGCTTTAATCTTTGTGTTGCAGTGTGGAGACTTTAGTAGCTTCCTTTTTGCTGGAATGCCTACCAATTGCAGGCTCAGCTGATGCCACCTGAGAACTCGCATAGCTATTTGTCAGGAGCCTGTTTATAGGGGACGGTGTTTTGTTGTTTGTTTTTGATACAGGGTCTCTTTATGTAGTCATGTCTGTCTTGAGACTTGGTTGGCCTTGAACTCTCTGTAGGGATTAAAGGGGTGTACCACCACGCCTGGCTCTTGGGACAGTGATTTTTCTTGATCACTACAAAATAGGACATATGTTGCTATTAGCTCAATCATTGTTCTTAAGGTTTTTCAATGAATACAGCTAAGGAAAATGTGTGTAAGATAGATTGAGGCTCCCAGCACTCAGGAGGCAGAGGCAGGCAGATCTCTCTCTGAGTTTGAGTCCAACCTAATATCCATAGTGAGTTCCAGGATAGCCAGGGCTATGTAGAGAGACAGACCCTGTCTCAAAAAATTCTCAGGAGTACACGTTGATTTTTTTTTTTTTTTCCTAATTCAAATCTGGAAATTTAGAAATTGGTTTTACTCCTTATGTCTTATGTCTGATGCTCTTTTTCCTTTCCAGAAAATCCTGGTTCAAAAAGACGTCAGAAATATACCAAAAATATGGAGTATATCAGAAATACCAGACATGAGAATTATTGTATGACTCATTTGCCTTTTCTGATAGCACAGAAAACAGTCTGAATAACATTGTCATCCAAAATAATTATTGATGATAGTTTGACATTTTTATATTTTCCTCATTGTCTTTTGTTTTTTTCCCTTTTAAGATTGATTTACTGTTGTTTATTTAATTTTCTTTTTCTTCTCTCTTTTTCTCTCTCTCTCTCTCTCTCTCTTTTTCTTTTCTTCTTGAGATAGGGTTTCTCTGTGTAGCCATGGCTGTCCCTGGAACTCACTCTGTAGACCAGGCTGGCTTTGAGTGCACAGAGATCTGCCTGTCTTTCCCAAGGGCTGGCATTGTGTGTGTGTGTGTGTGTGTGTGTGTGTGTGTGTGTGTGTGTGTATGTGTGTATGTGTATGTATGTACGTACCACCATTGCCCAGGGATTTACTTTTATTTTTATGTCTGTTATTGTTTTGCCTACTTGTATGTCTTAGTGCACATGCATGCCTGGTGCTTGAGAGCAGAAGAGACATTATATTCCCCTGGAAGAACTGGAGCAGGTGGTTGTGAGCAGCCCTGTGGGTGCTGGGAACCAAACCTGTGTCCTGTTCAACAGCAGCAAGTGCTCTCAACCACTGAGCCATCTCTCTAGCCCCTCTCCCTTTTTCTTTAACATTAATTTTTCCAAAATATGTCTTACCATTTGATCAGTTTTTGCAGGTAGTTTTGGCCTTTCAATATGTAGCTTTAAATGCCCCCCTTTCTTTAAAGAAAGAAAGAATTATTAAATCATAGTTGGTATTTTATTTATTTGTTCTTTGGGCCCCCCTACTATAAATATGTTGGATTTTCTTTTATATTTGTCCTGTTCTCCTTGATGTTGTTTCTATTTCTCTCTCTACTGTAAAATGTCCTCCTTGTCCTCTTATACTTTATTTGTTACACTTACCCTGAGTAGCAATTCTAGGTGTGTGTTGGGGAAGGGGGGATGTTTCTGATTCTTCTGGTTGCCTGTCCTGGAATTCACTCTGTAGACCAGGCTGCCTGCCTCTGCCTCTCAAGTACTGGGATTAAAGGCATGTGATAACCACTAACGGGCTTGAAAGAAAGCCTCATTGGTGTCTGCTGAAGATAAGATTCTTGCAAAATCCTGATATTTTAGAAACCTGAAGTAAATATTTTAAAATGTAATTATGCTTTAAGAATAGCATACTTTAGCAAGGCATGGTAGCCCATGCCTTTAATCCCAGCATTCAGGAGGCTAAGGCAGGTGGATCTCTGTGAGTGCATAGCCTCATCTACACAGTGAGGTCCAGGACAGCCAGGACTATATATAGTATAAAGTATATATAGTATAAAGAGACCTGTCTCAAAATAGAAAAATAGCACTTTTTATAATCTGTTATCTGTTTATAGCTTTTTAAATTTAAAGGAAACATTTTATGGAGCTACTTTATAAAATGTCATTCTCATTAAAATCCTTCAGATATTCTTAGTGTTCAGTACCTGAAAAGTATAGTGTGTACATGTGAGGTTTGTTTTTCTTTTTATGGTTTTATATGTCTAAACTATTATTCTTAAATTTAGGTTAAATGTGCACAATACTGGCCAACAGATGACCGAGAGATGCTGTTTAAGGAAACAGGATTTAGTGTGAAACTCTTATCCGAAGATGTGAAGTCATATTATACAGTACATCTACTACAGTTAGAAAATATCAATGTAAGGCTTTTCTGGTTTCAGAGTTTCAGTTTTATCTGATGGTTTTAAGAATTCTTTATTACTAGATTTGGTACTATGCTTGGATTTGAATATTTGTAATACTATCTGGTCAAAACATGTTTAGATTATATTTCTGTATAAAGTGACTCTGAAGAAATCCTAAAAACAAAGAATTACAGTGTTCAGGTTAATATTAATATTTGAAGATTGAAAATTAATTATTGGCACTGGAGAAAAGTCTCAGTGTTTGGGAGTGCCTGCTGTTCTTGCAGAAGGCGTAGGTTCAGCTCCCAGTACCTGTGTCAGGAGGCTCACCACTGCCTGTAACTCCAGCTCTAGGAAAACCAGTGCCCTCTTCCGGCCTCCACAGCCTCTGCTGCATACACGATGCACATAGATATATGCAGACATTCAAACATACACGTAAGTGCAAATAAGCCAATAATCATGCTATGTGGTGGTGGCATACGCCTTTAATCCCAGCACTCGGGAGGCAGAGACAGGCAGATCTCTTATGAGTTCAAGGCTAGCCTGGTCTACAGAGTGAGTTCCAGGATGGCCAGGGTTACACAGAGAAACCCTGTCTCAAAAAAGGGACAGAAAAAAGAAAAAAAAAAAAAAAAAGAATTACTAAAAATACAAGAAGGGATGTTGTAGGTTTTGGGTATAGCTTGGTGATCAAGCACTTGCTTAGTATACTCTAGGCCCTAGATTAAGTCCCAAGAACCGAAAACTAAACTATAAGTGGGTAGTGAATATAGCTGAGTTGTAAGGTACCTTCTTGGCATGCTTGAAGGTTTGGGGTTTAGTACCCATCACCAAGAAAATGCAGAACAACATCCTTGGGAATAAAGAGAGCATCGCTGGATTCACATTCCTGTTCTGCTACTCAGTAGAGGTGTGGTTTCCTCATCTATGAGATGGAAATTGTGTATTTGCAGGCTGTTGTGGAGATCAAATAAAAGTATAGTTGTGTATAAAACATCTTATGCCAATAGGCTCAGTCTGATAACTCCTGGTACTTAACTACTGTTGAAAGTTGCACAAAGGTTAAAAAAGACTTGAAAAAAAAACTTGGAAGTGACATACAGAAATTTGATTTTATTGAGTTGGGAAGAAAATGGTAAAATAAGTGTAGTATATGATCTCAGGAATATTTACCTAGATCTTTTCTCCAGAAGTCCATGAATCTCTCCTTGGTACATGGTTCTGAAACGTATGCACAATAGACTGCAAACATGTTGCAGTCACCCTGGGTATCAGAGAGGCCAATCTTTCTTCTTTCCTATTTATCTCCTTTGCTTGCACTATGAATTAGAGTAAGTTAGAAAAACAATGGAGAGTGTTTTGAGTTGTTCATAGAAACTAGTATAACTAGAAAATAAGGAAATGTGGAGTGGATCTAATCCATAGACACTTCATAAAGTGAAATACTGTTTGAGTTGATTATTAATATGTGATGTGCTAACAACTAAAGATCTGTAGAAAAGATAAATACATACATGTACTTTTTAGATGGGTGGAAATACCTTTTGTGGTTGCTCTTAGAAAATCTGATTTTCCCTATAGAGAAAATGTAGCTACATTATTATATACTTAGGGCCCAAGGTTTGGTTTTCTTCCTGTCCAGTTTTTCATGATCCTCACGTGTTTTATAGCTCACCTAATTACTTTGTTTGTTTGTTTGGTTGTTCTTTTTGAGACAGGCCCCAGAATGGCCTTGAAATTCCCCATATAGTCAAAGATGGCCTTGAGCTTCTGATCTTCCTATCTAACTCCTGAATGTTGGTATTACAGGCATGCACCACAACACCCAGTTTTATGTGCTGCTAGGGACTCAGCCAGAGTTTGGTATATGACCCAGGGCTTTATATATAAGGCAAGCGCTGTTTCCACTGCTGTAGCCCCATCTCTAGTATTTTTGTTTTCACGTGTTTCCAAAACATGGTTCTGCAGCAGTAATTATGTGTGTGTATAAAAAAAAAAATTAAGGGCCTGCAGAGATGGCTCAGGGGTTCAGAGCACTGGCTGCTCTTCCAGAGGTCTTGAGTTCAATTCCTAGCAACCACACAGTGGCTCACAATCATCTATAATGGGATCTGATACCCTCTTCTGGTGTGCAGATGTTCATGGAGATACAGCACTCAGATACATAAAATAAATAAATCTAAAAAAAATTATTTAAAAAATGAGAGCTAACTTCCCCTTGATTTTCACATTTCAGAGTGGTGAAACTAGAACAATATCTCACTTTCATTATACCACCTGGCCAGATTTTGGAGTTCCTGAGTCACCAGCTTCATTCCTAAATTTCTTGTTTAAAGTTAGAGAATCTGGCTCCTTGAACCCAGACCACGGACCTGCAGTGATCCACTGCAGTGCAGGCATTGGGCGCTCTGGTACCTTCTCTCTTGTAGATACCTGTCTTGTTCTGGTAAGTGTCCCTGGTGACCTCATTTCAGTTTGGGGGGCCTTTTTGGTTTGGTTTGGTTTGGTTTGATCTTCATGTAATAGCCTTGGCTGTCCTGGAACTCTGTTTGTAGACCAGGCTAGTCTCAAAGTCACAGAGATCTGCCTGGCTCAGCCTCCTGAGCACTGGCATCAAAGGTGTGCGTCACCACGGCCTGGCTTGCTCTGCTTTGTTTTATGGTTTTATATCAATGAAGGGCTTCCCTGTGTAGCCCTGGCTATATGTAGAACTCGCTCTGTAGATGAGGCTGGCCTCTGAACTCAAGAGATTCACCTGCCTCTGCCTCCCTAGTTCTGGGATTAAAAATGCGTGCCACCCAGCTGATAAACATTTGTAAAGGATTTTAAAATTATGTGTGTGTTTTTCCTACAAATATGTATGTGTACCATGTGCCTGACTGGTACCTGAGGAGGTCACAAGAGAGCATTGGATTCCTGAAACTTGAGTTGCACATAAAACTCTAGGGTTTTTTTTAGGTTAAACCTGTACTTTCTCGTAGGAAATCTCTAGCTTCCATTGTTTATCTCCTGGCTGGTATATGAGTGTGTCCCAAACAATTCCAAAGATGTTCTAAGAAGTTTTTCTCAGCCAGGCGTGGGTCGAACCTATCATCCCAACACTTAAGTAAGCTGCCATAGAAATTTTGCCTCAAGTTTGAGTGAGACCCTATCCAAGAAAGGGAGAATAAAATTAAGTCTCCCAACCTAAAAGAGAGAGAAATGGCAAAAGAAAAAAAAAATACCAATGTAGTAGTTAGTGTGTGCCTATCATCTCGGCATCTGAGCCTTGCAAGGGTTACCTAGTAAGATCCCACCTCCAAAGGAAATCCCAGTCTCAACTGGGGAGATGGCAAGCGAGAGGGTTCAAGTTCAGATTCCCAGCATACACTTAGAAGCCAGGCACAGTGGTACATAATTGTAATCCCAGAACTTGGGGGGAGTGGAGTCAGGTGGATCCCTAGAACTCACTGACCAGCCAGCTTACCCAGATCATTGAGACCTATCTTAAAAAACAAGAAAGAAGTCCAGGTGTAGTGGCATACACCTTTAACCCCAGCAGAAGGAGAAGATTCTCTGAGTTCCAGGCCAGCCTGGTCTACATTGCAAGATACAGCCATAGCTACATAATAGGGACCCTGTCTCAAAAGAAAAAGCAGTTGAGGAAAATACCTGACATCTGCCACTGGTCTCCACACACATGTACATGTGCCTCCACAAATACATCCATACGTCATATATACATGCACAATATAGTTTATAATTTTTTTAAATATATTTGAAAATTGAGTGCTAGCAGACTGGTTGAGCAGGTTAAGATATTTGTTGCCCAGCCTGATGGCCTGAATTCTACCCCAGATCCTACTGAGTATGAGAAAGTTAACTCCCACAAATTGTTATCTGACTTTAAATATTTTTTAAGCCAATGTGGTCGTACATGCCTATAATCCCATGCTTAGGTGGTGGAGACAAGAGAAACAAGAACATTTGGAGTTTGAGCTAACCTGGCAACATGAGAATATGTCTCTAAACACACGCCACCACCACCCCCTTTCTAGTAGCTTTGTATACAGAATTAGAAACTTCTGCCTTCAGTTAAATTCACATGTGGTATTAAATTTTTTTTTCTTTCGCGGATAAGTGTTTCATCTCTCATTTAAAAGCCAAGGCTAATTAATGTACTTCCCAGAGTTACTATGAAAATTCTGTGAATTAATCATATTTTTCTGTTCTAGTTAGCTTCAACTGTCAATTTGACACAGCCTAGAGTCATCTCAGAGGAACACCTCAATTAAAAATTTTGTACATCAGATTGGTGTTATGTGTAGAGATGTATCTTGATTACTATTGGTATAGGAGGACCCAGCCCACTGTGAGGATTACCATCCCTAGGCACGTAGTCCTAAACTATATAAGAATAGGGGATGAGTACAAGCTGCCTGTGAGCCATCAACATCCTCTATGGTTATGACTGTAATTCTTTGGCTGTGTAAGAATAATGGGTGGTTGCCACCGTGTGTCAAATCATTTTTTCTTTAAGAAGAACCACAGCACAGCTAAGGTCTGAGCAGTGACCTTGTATTACTTCTGTTTTCTGGACTCAGACAACTTGGTTTTGGCTTTCTTGCAGATGGAAAAAGGAGAGGGTGTTAATGTGAAACAAGTATTACTGAATATGAGAAAGTATCGAATGGGACTTATTCAGACACCAGACCAGCTCAGATTCTCCTATATGGCCATAATAGAAGGAGCAAAGTACACACAAGGAGATTCAAATATACAGGTAAATCACTGTCACTAATGTTAGGTAACCAGACTCCATCTATATCCGCATTCTTTCCTTACTCAGTTTTGTAGACCAGCTGGCTGTCTTGAAATTATAAAACTTCCCAGCATTCGCCAGGCGGTGGTGGCACATGCCTTTAATCCCAGCACTCAGGAGGCAAAGGCAGGCAGATCTCTTGAGTTTGAGGCCACCCTGGTTTATAGAGTGAGTTCCAGGATAGGCTCCAAAGCTACACAGAGAAACCCTCTCTCGAAAAAAACTAAAAAAACAAAAACAAACAAACAAAAAAACTTCCCAGCATTCAGGAGGCAGAGTTGGTAAGCCAATTGCTGAGAGCTCAAGGCCAGCCTGGTACTTTATATTGAGATCCTGACTTTTAAAAAAAAAAAAAATTGCGTGTATAATTTAAGAACGTAGGCTCATATATACTGAGCATTAGTGGAAACAAGAATCCATTAAATTCTTACATGTGGAAGGATTTAAGCATTTAAATATTGAAATAAATCAGAAAACATAACCTTTATCCTAGTGAACACTTCATGTGGGGGTCTGGGTAGATGGCTCAGTGGTCAGTAGTTACAAGCACTTGCTGTTCTTCTAGAGGGACCCTAGTCTATTTCCAGAACCCATGTCAAACAGCTCACAACCATCTGTAACACCAGCTCCAGGAGATCCAAGACCTTTGGATCCCCTGACACCATTTGCACTCCTATACACATACCTAAATGCACACACACATAATTAAAAAGAATGGAAATAATTTTTTAAAAGTCATCATGTAGGCGTAAAGGATATTTACTTTGTAGGTGCTTGTCTTTATATCTGAATAGCTTCCAGTCTTATGGCAGACGTAAAGTACCAGGAGTAGTCCTTACTTGTCTGCCAGTGACATGCTCAAGAATTTTTTATTGTTGTTTTTGTTTGTTTGTTTTTCAAGACAGGGTTTCTTCTCTGTAGCCCTGGCTGTCCTGGAACTCACTCTGGAGACCAGGCTGTCCTTGAACTCAGAGGTCTGCCTCCCAAATGCTGGAATTGAAGGCATGTGCCACCACCGCCTGCCTTTATATGATTATTTTTATGGGTGTGTACATGTTTGTGTTTTCGAGCAAGTGCTAGTGTACATATGTGCAGAGGACAAAGGTCAGTGTCAGGTTCACCTTTCTGTTTTCTGCCTTATATTGAATAATTGCAACTTGCAGACTTAAAGAAAACAATTTTTATTGCTTATTTGTAGCTGGATATTTTTCTGTCATACCAGCCAGCTCCCAGTCACAACATGGAGACTTATTATTAAATGTGAAAGCTTGGCCAATAGCTTAGGCTTGTTTCTAACTAGCTCTTATAACTGAAATTAACCCATTTCTAGTAATCTGTGTGCTGCCCAGACTCATTTGCCTCATCTACATACTGCCCATCTTGCTTTCCTACTTCCTCCAGGTCTCCTTACATCTCCACCTTCTTCCTCCCAGCCTTCTTTTCTTCCCTGAAAATCCTGCCTAGCTATTGGCCATTTAGATTTTCATTAAACCAATCCAGGTGACACATCTTCACAGTATACAAAAAGATTATACCAATAAAAAAAATTAAAAAAAAACTGTTCCACAACCCTTCCTTCTTTCTGTCTAAATAAAAAGGAAAGGCTTTAACTCTACACAGTAAAACCATGCACAGTGAGAACAATAACCAGGTGTTGTCTAAATAGAAAGGGATGACATCAACTCTAACAAAGGACACTACACACATCAAGAACAACTGTCAAACAAGAACCTTACTTACAATGTCCAGTCCACCTGCATTTGGCGTGTTTGGAGAAAATACTCCATTATCTATCCTATCTTGATGAATTCAAAGTTTTATACTTATACCTATTATAACTTGTATTACCATCCTAAAAGTGCCTTTTTAGACCTCAAAACATCTTTTTAGATAAACAAATTAAGCTTTTATTTTTTTACCTTATAAACTAGATCTCTTGTGTAAGTTTCGTTTCTGAATTTGATAACAAGGAAAACTGTAAAACTATAACTATCTAGTCTTCAATCTCCATCAGAGCCCCAAGAAGGATAAAATATTACTTGAGTAAAAAGGAAGTGTACAGAAAACAACTTCCAAAACTAAGAAATGAGAGAGACATCTGGTTACCTGGATTTTTCTCTTGTGCCAGCCAGCCCCCAATCATGACATGCAGACTCATTATTAATTATGAAAGTCGGGCTGATAGCTTAGGCTTGTTTTTAGCTAGCTCTTATAACTTAAACTTACCTGTTTCCATTAATCTATGTGCTGCCCCAAGGCTCGTTTACCTCATCTATGTACTGTTCATCCTGCTTTCCTGCTTCTTCCTTGTCTCCTGGGTCTCTGCCTTCTCCTTCCCAGCATTTTCTCTTCCCTGAAAATCTGCCTAGCACTTGGCCATTTAGCTTTTTATTAAGCCAATCCAAGTGATGCATGTTCAAAGTGTACAAAAAAATTATTCCACACTTACTACTTCTCTTCTGTACCTAGAAACGGTGGAGAGAACTCTCTAAAGAAGATTTGTCTCCTGTTTGTGATCATTCACAAAACAGAACAATGACTGAAAAGTACAATGGAAAGAAAATAGGTTCAGAAGAGGAAAAACTAACAGGACTTTCTTCTAAGATGCAAGACACTGTGGAAGAGAACAGTGAGAGGTATGTGCCATGTGGTGACCTACTAAGAAGGGTGAGGCTATTTAATAAATTCTGGATGTGTGGAATAATACATATCTTTTACTTAGGTCAAAGTGTTTGGGTGGTGTTTGATAACAGAAATGTTTTCAAAGAGTTTACTGCCTTATTAAGAAAGCCAGCATGAGCTGGTCTGTGGTGGTGCACTCCTTTAATTCCAGAACTCGGGAGGCAGAGACAGGTGGAACTCTGAGTTTGAGGCCAGCCAGGTATACAGAGTGATTTCCAGGACAGCCAAGGCTACACAGAGAAACCCTATCTCTTAAAACTTAAAAAAAAAAAAAAAAGAAAGAAAGAAAGAAATTAGTCAAAATTCACCTCCCTGGGACTGTAGGTATAGCTCAGTGGCAGAACTTACATTCAATATACACAATGCCCTAGGCTCAGTCCTAAGCATCAGGGGGAAAAAGTATTTGCCTGCATTTTATAAAAGCTAACATTTCAATATACAGGTACTTGTGCCTTTATATTTTAAAGATGTATTTTAATGGAGCAAATTAACTCCTTATTAATGGTTTTAGTAGTTTAGACTACTGGCAAAAGTTTAAAAGTTGTTTCTCTTGGTATCCTGGCAAAAGGAAATATGCACACAAAGCAGGCTGGCTTCCTTATTTGTGCTCTTAGATCTTTTTACTTATATATCACCTTATGAGTTGTGGTGAATTTTCACTTCTTAGAGCAAATTCTAGCAAATATCTTTCCCAGCTCATAGTAGTAAGCATCCTGACAGCTTTCACACAGGCAAGGGAGGCTGTTTATATAATAAGTAATAAGAAAAACACAGTCAGCGGTGGTGCACACCTTAATCCCAGCACTTGGGAGGCAGAGCCAGGCAGATCTCTGTGAGTTTGAAGCCAGCCTGGGCTACAGAGTGAGATCCCAGATAGGCACCAAACTACACAGAGAAACCCTGTCTTGAAAAACCAAAAAAGAAAAAAAAGAAAGGAAAAAAGAAAAAGACAAACACCTGGGCATTGGTAGCACACCTTAAATCCCAGCACTTGGAAAAGAGAGGCAGGTGGATCTCTTGAGTTCTGGTCTACAAAGTGCGTTCCAGGATAGCTAGGGGTACACAGAGAAACCTTGTCTTAAAAAAACAAAAAAAGAAAGAAAAGGAAAAAGACAAGCAAGACTCCACAGGACTTAGCAGTATAGGTGCACACAGCTTATTTATTATGATCCCAACTTCAGTGTTAATAAGAAAATACAGTTTATGACTGAAGATGTAGTTTACCTCATGTGCACAAAGCCCTGAGTTACATGTCTGGCACCACTTACAAAAGTGGATGAGTAATTCCAACACTTGAGGAAGCAGGAGGATCAGAAGTTGAAGGTCATCCTTAGTTACACACTGAATTGGAGGCCAGTCTGGAAACCTTGTCTTTGGGTTTTCGTTTGTTTTTAAATGATGGCCAGCAAATAATCACTGAATCCTATCATAAGAGGAAGATACCCAACTTCCCACAGTTGTCCTTTGACCTCTACAGGTTCTCTCTCCCTCCCTCCCTTCCTCCCTCTCCTTCCCAGTATGCACATAAGCACAGTAATTAAATTAAAAAAGAAACTCAGAGGTGTATACCTGTACTCAAGCACTCAGGGGGCTGAGGCAGGAGAATCTCAAGTTCCAGGATAGCCGGGCTTGCATAATGAGATCTGTCTCTAAAAATAAGTAGGGAGTCCTTCATCTTGTCAGGGCTCATGCTTGTATTTAGTGAGGTGATGCTGTGGTATCCCCAGTCTGGAAGAGGTTCCACACCTTTTCTCCTTTGCTTGTCAGACGATCTTTTAGAATGTCTCAGAGTTTGGATTTCTTTAATCATTGTTTTTCTTAGTTAGATTCAAGTTAAACATTTTGACCAGGAACTGTCTTGGGATCTAATAGATACTGAAAAGGCAGTCAAGATTTTCTTTTATCAGGATGAATGTTCAGAGCTGTGACTTAAAAAAATCACTGCCAAGACTGAAGCTGGTCAGGTGTTTGCTGTCACATATGTAAGTGAAAAGAGATGGGGTTTGTGATCATTTTTTTCTAGCGGAAGAGTTCAGTGGCTGACATGTTGACATTGACCATTCTTCTGTGAATCCAGGACTGATTGCCCTGGATGCAGAAAGCTTTCAGTGAAATAAAATTCCATATTGACAGGAAGATGGCAGCTAGAAATTTGTATGGTTAAACAGAAGAGTAGGCACCCTCCAAACAGAGCATTCATAGAAATAGTCAAGAGTATTTATCAAAGGACTTTGAGCCTTTGTGTGCTGTAACAAAAAGGGACCAGATGCTGGAGAACCTCCAGTCTGTCCTCTCTCAGCTAGTTGGGAAAGAGAGAGAGGAAAGAGGAGGAAGCAGGCAGTTTTGAAAAAATGTCTGGCTTACCTTCAGGTCCTGGTAAAGTGTTACTATCAGTGTACCAGAAATTATACCCGGATTGTCAGAGGGTATCATGGCATGTGGATCAATTGGCTTTCCCTTGATTGCTACATTGTCTGAAGGAGATGTACACTATGAGAATGTCTGTGGCTAGTTGGTGGCCAGGCCCCTGTGTCAGTGTAATTAAAGCCTGCTGTGCAGACACTTTAATTTGTCTCTGTCTATTCACAGTATTCTCCGGAAACGTATTCGAGAGGACAGAAAGGCTACCACAGCCCAGAAGGTGCAGCAGATGAAACAGAGGCTCAATGAAACTGAACGAAAAAGAAAAAGGTGGTTATATTGGCAACCTATTCTCACTAGGATGGGGTTTGTGTCAGTCGTTTTGGTTGGCGCTTTGGTTGGCTGGACACTGTTTTCTCAGTGAAATGTGCTGTAAATAAACAGTTTCACCCAGCACCTTTCTGCACTAGTAGCTGACAGTGAGTGCTACATTAATCTCAAGGGTTTGTTAGCAAATGCCTCATACCCCAAAACGTTGCAGTAGACTAGACACCAACCAGTAAGGGATATTTACAGTCACAAGCCCAACATCTCAGGACTCATCACTGCAGGTTCCTCTGGGACCCAAACTTCAGTGACTCAAAATAAAGACAAATGTGCTTGTTGAAAACTGTTACATCTTACAGCTGTGTTCACACATGTCGAGCATCATGGTTTCACTAACCAATATTGAGAAATCCTTTATCACAAGGATTGGCTTTTGGAGGCTTTCTGGATTTTAACCTGCACTTGATATAAGCAATAAACATTGTGTGTTTTTTCTACATTATTAATGGAAAGAAAATATCCTTTAAATAATGTGTGTAATGTGTAATGTACTGTTGAAATGGGCATTACAACTTTATATGCTTAACCATTTTAGGGTAAATATATTTTATAAGTACCTATTTAATCTTACTTTTGTAGTTAAATGTACTTTAAAAATTCAACTTGAAAATCTGTTACCATAGAAAAATAAATTGTATGTTGACTCAGTTGTATACCGGATACATTTTCCCTTTCCTGAACAGAAGTTTGATAGAGGCAGTTGAAACTATGAGCAAGCTATTTCTACTACACAGTTTTATTTCTTTTGTATTTTATGGTTTATCTTGTTTTAAAAAGAAAAGCAAAGAAACAGAATTTTTCTAAACATGTCATTGAGGGAAATTTTTCCTTTCTGTGATAGTCAAGTGACAGTTGGTCAAGACTTAGTTTAGACAACAACAACAAAACCATCCTGTTTTCTGCAGGATGTGATGGCACACACAGTGCTCAGGAAGCTAAGGCGAGAGGCTCAAAAGTTTGAAGCCAGCCAAGACTGCATAGCAAGGTCCTATCTTAAAATAGAAGTAGAAAAGGAGGCGCTGGGGGGAGGTCAGAAAACACCAAGAATAAGAAATTGGTTCTTAGCCATATGTGATGGTGCAAACCTGTCATCTCAGCACTTGGGAGATAGAGGCAGAAGGATCACAAGTTCAAGGCCAGCCAGGACTACAAGAAACACTGTCTCAAAAAACTGAAGTGGTTAAAAGAAAAGAAATTGATTTCTGTAAAGTAAAGCCCATGCATGACTTAACACTGTTTTTTTTTTTTTTTTCCTTTTTTGTGAAAATGTTAATGTAATTACCTGAACAGGATAATTTATGATTAGTAAGTAAAAGGAGCCAGCGTTTTATACATAGGATTTCAGCCCATTAGACTGAAATTTTGAAGTTAAAAATTTCAAGTTCTTTCTAAGTTCAATAAATAGTACATTGGTGTACAAACTTACATTGTCCCTTACCTTTGTAATGAGTTTTTTTTTTTTTTTTTTTTTTTTTTTTTTTTTTTTTTTTGAAGCATATAACCACTAACAGGGTTTTGGTGGTTTCATAGTCTGTGCTTTGGATTTCAGGAACATTACCCAGGCAGTGGAGAAGTTCCAAACCACTAGGACAGCATCTCTGCTTTGTGTCTTTCATATATCATGTCAAATTGCATTATAAAGGCTTAATTACTTTAAATGAGACAGTTTAATTTAATGCAGTTTGAACACTGTAGGTATAGCTAGGAGCTGTGAATGGCCTTGAGAATCAGTCTTGAATGTGGTAAACTTACCGAAAGTCTGAAAGCGGAATGTAGGTGGTACTGCACACTAAATACGATCATGTAATAAATGTCTGAGTCTGATTCAGTATTACTATGTCCTGTAACTTTGAAATGGAGAACAGGTAAGCAGGATGTTTCCTCTTGTCAGTTTGCATTACACCTGTTTAAACAGCAAGATTCTTATACTTTAGAGTAGGTGGTTATTGTTTTTGCGTGCTATTTATTTATTGGCTTGTTTTTCCAAAATGCAGTGTGTTATGTTAGCCTATTAGGCTTTATTAAGATTCCAGTTCAAACAGGACAAGGTGACTCAGACCTTTAATCTCAGCACTAAGGAGGCCATCTCAGTGAATTCCGGCCTGGCCTGGTCTACATAGCAAGTTCCAAGCCAGCCAGGGATACACACACTGAGACCCTGGCTTGAAAGAAAGGAGTCCAATTGAAGATAGCCTCAGCTTAAACAGCTTCTTACAAGAAAATACCAATAAGGCTGCACCCAGCCCTTTCCAGGATGTGCCTTCTAGAGATAGCATTGAACACTGCTCTCTTTGCTTCTCGGTGTGCACTGAGTGCTTCTGAGAACACATTTGGTATAGCAGATCCTCAGGCCCTTCGGCAGGCTTGTCTTTCTCCTGAGCAGATCTTTAAGGAGGAGTTTGAACAGCAGCAGCTTTAAATAACGTTTTTTGTACTGCTTACTAAGTGTACATGGTGTTGGATCACAGTGCCCATGGGCAACATCCTGGCCTTGCAGGAAGTGAGCTGTGCTGGTGAGACACCATGCTGTCTTAGGTGCTAGCCAGAGAAGGGAAGTCAGTGGTCTCTGGGGGTTCTACATCTTTGAACTGTGTGCATTGGCCTTGTGGTGTTTACTGAGTTTAACTAATTTAGAAATAGTTTGACTTTAATCAAATTCTGTCTTTCCTAATAAATTGGGAAAAGAAAAGGTATTTTTAAAGGGGCTTATTATTTACAGAAAAGAATCCTTAATTCCTATCTTTTCCTGCCTTGCTTTAATGCCATGATCAGTAGCTACACCTGCGGTTACATATGCCTTCCCAAGGTTAACCAGGTACCGTTTTATATCTGCTCACTGGCTTCTATCTATGCTTGCTCAAACATAAAGTGGGAAAACAGTTCTTTTTAAATGTATGCATATGTAGAGACCATCTGTCAAGTTCAGCAGAGACTCTTAACACATTTGTCAGCTTTCCACATCTTGGTTCTTTCTTTTTATCCATTTCATTATGTGTTAGCATTTGTACCTAAGAATGAACAGGAAAAGAAAAAGTGAGATGTATTTTTCCATTTCTATTCAAACAGCTGTGCTTTTCAGGTGCATCAGAGGAAAGCGTCCTGATCCCCGCGTTCATTTCACATGCACTAGACTTGTTCTTCTGTCTTAAATAAACTAGAGTTGATGTTACGAATTCAAAAGTATGTCCACATTTTTAGTGACAACGCAGAACAGCCTCTAGTTCTATTCCTTGCTCTCTGCACCAGTTCCTGGAGTGGTGACTACCATTTCCTGCCAAGCACAGAAAAACTCCTGTTGAGTCCTTTCAAAATAGAGACTGGAACTTGATGGCAGTAAAAGCAACTTTATTGGCAATTGTATACAATTCATTTAACAGATTTACATTTCTAGATATGCCTATCAAGTCATTTCACAGGTTAAAAAACTACACTGCCTCCATTTTTACTTACAGATACAAATCTTTATTTGTGGTTGTTGGGTGGGTTTGTTCATTCATTTTTTTGTTTTGTTTTGAGAGTGTCTTGCTGTTTCCCAAGCATGGCCTTAAACTCCTCAGCTCAAATGACTTTCCTCTTCAGCCTGTTGAGCAGCTAACACCATAGGCACATGCTGCTGCACACAGCTTTCAAATATAAATCTTTTTTTTTTAAAGATTTATTTATTATGTATGTAGTGTTCTGCCTGCAGGCCAGAAGAGGGCACCAGATCTCATTACAGATGGTTGTGAGCCATCATGTGGTTGCTGGGAATTGAACTCAGGACCTCTGGGAGTCAGTCAGTGCTCTTAACCACTGAGCCATCCCTCCAGCCCCGAATATGAATCTTGAGGAGACTGTTTTAAAACTGTGCTCTTTAACCAGACGTCCCTAGATGTGTAGCCTGTTTCTTTAAATGTTCAGATAAGGCTTTTAGTTAAGATCCATTCATACTTCCTCCTAGTAGGGCCATCCCTGGGTCCTGATGAGCAGCATATGTAGACGTGGCATGGATTCTGTGTGGTCTGGTGTCTGGTAGGAAGCTTCACAGGGCTCGTGAGGGCTTTCGTCTGGCTGAACTTGGTCCGTCTGTTCAGTTTGGAACTAAGTGCCAACAGAAATGCATGTTTTGTTTATATGCCAACAGCTAATAAAGTCTCTTGTTTTTAAGATTCCATTATATTTCTTTGTCACAGAATCTTGTATATACCTTTTCCCTCCCAAAATTAAATATTTTTCCTCATTAAATTTGTCGTCTCATAACTTGAAATGCAGGCCTTGGTTATTGGCAGTGGCTTACTCCAGAGACCTGTTCTATTCATCCTTTCCTTGAACTCACTTGTTTGGGTCGAATGCCATTTCTTCCTCATACTGGTCTTTAGTTTGGATGGTTGGTTTTGGTTTTTCAAGACAAGAGTTTCTATGTATAACAGCCCTGGCTGTCCTGGAACTCACTTTGTAGACCAGGTTGGCCTCAAACTCAGAGATCTGCCTGCTTCTACAGAACTCGCAAGTGCTGAGATTAAAGGTGTGCACCACCACCGCCCAGCTGGTCTTCTGTTTTTATCAGACAGTATCAACACAATGTAGCATTTATACCTGGAATTACAGCTCTATAATTGTCCCACTGAGTATGGAAGAAGGAACTCATCTTCCTCCATTCCTGCTCTGCCTAGGAGTCAGTCCTCAGTCAGGGACGTGCTACACAGCCAGTGTGTTCCTTCCTGGGCCCTAGGACAGCTTCAAGCCATCCTGTACAAGTGCTTTCTCTCAGCTGTGGCTATAGGGGAGACCCATGGTCCTTTGCCAGTGGGCCTCTTCCTTGTTGTCACTGCCCCAGTATGGTGCCATTGCCACTGTGAGCCGTGTTTGAGTGGAAAGCTTGGCCTGCCTGATGGGCTTGGTGAAGGCTGACATTTAGTATTAAAAGAGCCCTGACCATCTCTGGGCAGCCTGTCCAGAGAGCGAGTTCTGACTTTAGAGCTCTGCTTGGTTGTAAGATGCACAGTGGATATGAGCAGTGAGTTGTGAGGTCATCACCTATAGGGTCTGCTTGGATGTTATCTACTTTTTACCTTACCTGCTTGGGGCTGCTACAAGGAGAATTGCATGGTTTTGTTTTTGTTTTTGTTTTTTTTTTCTTTACAGAGACCATTTTTAAGAAGCATTGAATTATTCTTTGTAGTCACTCATTAGGCATAGATTTTTCAGACCCATGATGCCGTTGATATTTTAAATGACTATTTTAAAAAAATCTTTAAGTTTGGAATGTTGAGGAGAGGAAGCCTGGGTAAGTTCCTTTAAAGCATGCTTGGCTTACTGTGGTTAGCCCTGGATGATCTCAATAGAATGCTACTGTAAATGTCTCATAGCAAACCAACTTTTAATGCAGTGTGACTTTCCCTCTGCCCATGGGCGTGTACGCCGTGGATCAGGGAAGAACACTCCAGTGTTTGCAGCAGCAGCATGGAGACGGCTGGTACCCAGGACACTCCCACAGCTCATTCCACTTGGTTTGCCTGGACCCATTATTCTTGCCTTACTAGAAATAAGGTGGTAAAGATCCAAATAGAACTATCTAAAAAGCCCACTTACCTTTATAGTCTTACAAAGAAAATCATTTCCTAAAAGTTATGCTAACGATTTCCTCTTATTTTGTTACCTCTAAACACTATTTGTAAAGAAGTAATGAGTTCTAGAAACCACATATTGTCTATTTTTAAGTGGCAGTTTTATTATTCTTCGTAAATGTGTATTTAACAAACACTAGGAAAGGGTGACAATGTGTGCATGTTGAACATCTGCAGTTCTGCCAGCCAGTTTAAATACTTAATCTGATTAGGTTTCATGACACTTTAGATAGTACCGTCCTTAAGTCAGAAGTAACTCGTGCATGATCACCCAGCTTAGTGCAGATAAAGTTGAGATGCAAACTCCAGGCTGTGATTTCAGTGCCTCCAAGACTCAGGCTTTTCTCAGTATATCACACCACTGTTCTTTATTTCAAGTATTTATTTAAACCAGACATTTAAATGAGGAAATAGTAGACAACCCATTCTTAACTAAAAAATCCAAACAAATTTGCTTTATGAAGTGAAAGGGGGAAAAATCCCTTTTAAAATACTTTGTGGCCATGTGTTACCAGACATTGTCTGTGCTGAAGCACTACTTCACCCCTTTCTATTACATCCCACATCCTGCTGCAGTCTGAACCAACCACTTGGGTTCCAGGTTCTGGACTCTTAAATAAGCATCATGGTCTTTCTGTGACCCGCTGACATCTAAAGAGTATGGTTTCCTAATGACAACACTATGAGTAGTCAGTGTTGAGAAATCAAACGAGACTCTGTAGAGCACCACAGGAGCTTGGTAGAGCTGCCTGTCTGCTTTGGGGGGGACAAGCCAGTAGGCAAGAAGAATGAATCTTCATTCTCATGACTGGGGAGGGGACCCTAAATGATGGAGATCTGTTTATTCCCTGTTTATACACGGCGACAATACAAAAGTAACGAGCATTTACATTGGTAGCCCCTGTGTGGGAGAGAGAAGGGGGTGGGATGGGGTGGGGTAAGGGAGTTGGTGTAAAAATGGAAATACTTTTAACCTCCCAAAAGGTTTGGTTACTGGCAAATAATTGTAAAATACAGCAAAAACTACCTCTTTTAACAGTCACATCCTGTCTCTTTGTTCAAATGCTTTCTCTCTCTTTCTTTTTTTCTGTTTTACTTTTGGCATTAAAATGCACTGACTGTCATGTTTTACTTACTTTAGTAGTCATAATCATTAGTATTATCCTTCAGGAGAAAATACAAAGGCTGAAAATCCGACTTAAAGGTACAAGCCAACTTTCTGTCCAAACTTTGTATTTAAACTTTCTAGCAGTGTTACAGTGGTTGTCCAAACTGGATTAGACTTTTGCATTGAAATCAAAGTATGGGTAAGTCTAGCACATATAATAAAATCTTGCTATATTCTTGTGGCTACATTATTTTTTAAACTTGTCTGTCTTTTGGTATATTGTGTAGAGGTCATTCCTTGAATAAAACAGGGTGGCTTGAAAGATTCAGTAATTACTGAAGAAGTGAGTACTACGGTACATCCTATCAGTCTGTCTCACACCGCTACTTCTATTTGGACACCTGCCATTTGGGGAGGCACTCAGTGTGACTGGATGTGACATGTTGGAATGGTTTTTGGTTGACTTTTCAGTTCAGTGTTAGTCCTGTCGTGTTTGTATCTGTGTACATCTGTGTGTGTGGTAAATATGAATTGAATAGATGACTTCTTATTTTATGTTTTAGGCCAAGATTGACAGACACCTAAATATTCATGACTTGAGACTATTCTGCAGCTATAAATTTTGAACGTTTGATGTGCAAAGCAAGACCTGAAGCCCACTCCGGAAACTAAAGTGAGGCTTGCTAACCCTGTAGATTGCCTCACAAGTTGTCTGTTTACAAAGTAAGCTTTACATCCAGGGGATGAAGAACACCACCAGCAGAAGACTTGCAAACCCTTTAATTTGATGTATTGTTTTTTAACATGTATGAAATGTAGAAAGATGTAAAGGAAATAAATTAGGAGAGACTACTTTGTATTGTACTGCCATTCCTAATGTATTTTTATACTTTTTGGCAGCATTAAATATTTTTATTAAATAGATTTGTTGGTTTGTGTGTGTGTATGTGTTATCTTAGGACATCTCCAGTTCAAATAGTGAATATTTTCTCATTTATTTGTAGCTAGAAATTAACATTTAAATTTCAATCCGTTCCAAATACAGGTCACTTGGCTTCAGCTACCCTTCAATAGGCTTTCTGTCCTAAGTAATACTGGTTTGGCAAAAGCAACACCAGAAAAGTTACACTATTGCTCTTGTCACTCAGGGAAACATTAATCTTCCTAATAGTATTACCTTGTGGTCAGCATTCAATTCAGTAAGTACAGCAGTTCAATGTGGCTTTTAACATCTCATTTGTCTTGTGTTGGACACTGTGCCTTCTGAGCAGTTCCTTATGTAATGTTGTTCAGAGATTCCTTCCCACTTGTGGCTTCTCCCTTATTTCCCATCTAAGTGGTGGGTTTGGAATATCAGATGACTGTAAGCCTTTTGGTGCTGGGGAAATTCAAACCATGCAGTATTCACAGAGCAGTGCTTCAAGATAGTAAATCATAAATACACCATTTCATCCTTTAAAAGTCTACTTGCCTTATGTTCTTTTTTACCCCGTATGCCAAGTTTTCTGGGTAACTTTGAGTTCCTGCTATATTAAAAAGCTTATAGCCCCACAGAGTAGCACAGAAAGCTGTCTTCCCTTTATGTCACAATTGCCACTTGATCATTTCCTCTCATGATCCGCACCTAATTTTATCCCCTCCAGAAATGGCCCAGTAAAGATCTTCACTTTATACTGTAGTCATATAAAGCCCATGCAACTTCTGATGATGATACTGTGGACTCCTCAGACAGACCTCACTGGGTTTTCTCCTGCTCAGTTCTAATTTTAAATATTCCATCCTTGGCTCTCTGCTTTTAACATACTGGTTGTGGTTGATTTCATCTCTGTACAAGTCTATATCATATCCTGAAGTTGACTACATGCAACTTCTTAAACCCCAGGCCAGAACTCCCTTCAGTGCTACAAACCCTAATTCCACATCCCTAACTGGAATTGAACATGACCTATATTCCCTCTTTGCATTCGCTGTAAACTTGAAAGTCCTTCCTACTTCCTGCACTTAGCTCTGTGCTCATTTTGTTCACCGACTGCTAATCCTGTACACAGACTGTTGCCTTCTGTCTCTGTCTTGGTTAAAGCATCACAATGGTGTAGATTACAGCAGAGACTTCCCTTCCGTGTGGGGTCTGCTGCATATTTATACCAGTTCCCTGCACAGCTTCCCATGGACATTCCAAAAGTTGGCATCAGTATATTTTCTTCCTTCCCCGCCCCCGGGTGTGTGTGTGTGTTATATGGGGTATGTGTAGGTGCATACACTATTGAAAGCCAGCAGAGGACTCTAGGTGTCTTACTTTACCGCTGTCTTCCTCACTCTTGAAGACAGGATCCCTCACTGAACCTGGAGCTTTTCGTTTCTGTTTTACTCAGTCCGGGGCCCCAGCCAGTGCGATGGTGCTGCCCAAACTCAGAGCTGGCCTATTCAGTTAACCCTCTTTGGAATGCTCCTTCCGACCTGCCCCACTGAGCTAGGCAGGCTGGCCACTGTGTGTAGGAGGCTCAACTGCTTCCCTATAATGTTACTGAGGCAACACTTAATTCCTTGGCATTTCAGGAACAGCTCAGTGGTAGAGCACGTGCTTAGCAAATGTGAGGCCCTGGGTTCTGTTCCCAGCATGGCATATGCAGACACAAAAAAAAATCCTCCTCTCTGAAGCCATTTTCCATCTTTCATAAGCAGTGTCCTGCTACCACCCTATGCTACACATACCACACTTTAAACCTAGTTAAGAGTACTCTACAGGTGCTGTTATTTTCCAATGTGAGTCCACTATTCCTAACCAATTCTTGTCTTTATTCATTCCCAAGTGAAATATGTCAAAGGCTTCTCTCTAGTCACACAATGATAATGATGACACTGTAACAGAACAGTGGGCAAACCTTTTCCCCCCCATTGGCAATGGATAAGCACTGTCAAAAGGTCCACCTGAGGTCCTGTTCTCACCTGTATAAGCCTGTCCCCTGGCTTATCCCGAGTTGGGCCCCATGAGTTAAAGATCAGGCAGCCAACAACAGCACCATGTGGTCAGAGGCCCAATGCCAGAATGTTCCAGGAGAAATGTCTCTAAAGGCTGGAGAGATGGCTCAGCAGATAAGAGCATGTACTACTCTTCAGAAGGACCTGGGTTCAGTTCCCAGCAACCATGTCAGGTGGTTCACAACAGCCTGTAAATAAAGTTCCAGAGAATCTGATGCCTTTTGACCTCTGAGGGCACTAGTATTCCAGGCTTGCACATACACAAACTTAAATGATAAATAATTTTAACCGTGTCTCTCAATAGTGGCAGGCACACAGGGTTCCTTCCAGCCCTGAGAACACCTTCCTCTGAGTGTTAAGGAGAAATACTTTCCTTGAATCCCAAGTATAAGGCTTCATGTTCATTCAATCCCAGCCAATAGGATGGTGCTGCCTACATTCAGGGTAGTTCTATTCAGTTAAACCTCTCTCAGAATGCCCTCACTAACCAGCCCAGAAGTGTGCTTCCTCTGTGATTCTTGGCAATGAAAATAAGCAATCATGACTCCCAGTTCACACCTCCAGATTCTACCGGAATAAGCAGCAACCGTGTAAAGCAGTAACCATGGTTAATACACATTTCCCAGTGTCTTAGTTGGGGTTTCTATTGCTGTGAAGAGACACCATGACCATGGCATCTCTTAAAAAGGGAAAACATTTATTTGGGGTGGCTTACATTTTCAGAGGATCAGTCCATTATCATCATGGCAGGACATGGCAGCATGCTGGCAGACATGATGCTGTAGAGGTAGCTAGCTGACAGGTCTATATATCTTGTGCAGGCAACAGTAAGTGGTCTTAGACACTGGGTGGTTATCTTGAACATATATAAGACCTCAGAGCCTGCCTCCATAGTGACCTGCTTCCTCTAACAAGACCACACAGTACTCCAACAAAGGCCACACCTAATAGTGCCACTCCCTTTGGATGCCATTTGCTTTCAAACCACCACATTCCACTTCCCATCTCCCAAAGGCTTGTAGCCATATCATAATGCAAAAGTGCATTCAGTCCAACTTCAAAAAATCCGCATAGTCGGGCCAGAGAGATGGCTCAGAGGTTAAGAGCACTGACTGCTCTTCCAAAGGTCTTGAATTCAATTCCCAGCAACCACATGGTGGCTCACAACCATCTGTAATGAGATCTGGTGCCCTCTTCTGGCCTGCAGTCATACATGTTGTATACATAATAAATAAATAAATCTTTAAAAAAAAAAAAAAAAAGCCAGGCGGTGGTGGCGCATGCCTTTAATCCCAGCACTCGGGAGGCAGAGCCAGGCGGATCTCTGTGAGTTCGAGGCCAGCCTGGTCTCCAAAGTGAGTTCCAGGAAAGGCGCAAAGCTACACGGAGAAACCCTGTCTCGAAAAAACAAAAAAACAAAAACAAAACAAAACAAAAATCCACATAGTCTATAACAGTCCCAATTTATTTAAAAGTCTAAAGTTCAAAATCTCTTCTGAGATCCCATCAATCTCTTAACTTAATCCCCTGTAAAATTAAAATAAAAAAATAGATCACATACTTCCAACATATAATGGCACAGGATATGCATTACTGTTCCAAATGGAGGAAAAGGATACTGAGGAAACTGGGCCAAAGCAAGACTGACAACCAGCTGGGCAAACTCTAAACTCTGCATCTCCATGTCTGATGTCAAAACACTCTTCAGATATCCCATTCCCTCCAACTTTGTTGACTGCAACACACTTCTTTCTCTTGGGCTGGTTCCACTCCATGTTAGCAGCTATTCTCAACAAGTATCCCAAGGCTATAACATCTCCAATATCTTGGGTTCTTCAAGGCAATCCAGGCTTCGCCTTCACAGCTTCATGGAATGTCCTCTTTAGGCCTCCATTCAGGGACACCTCCGACACATGTCTGGCCTCAGAGATTTCCTAAGTTATTGAGGGAGATTCCATAACCCCTTTCTTCTATGCTTAACTATAAAACCACATGGCCAAAGCTGCCAAGGTCTGCCGCTTGCTGGGGATGGAACATAGCCCCCTTGTTCAATTATATCTTCACCAGCTTTCTAGTTTTTTTTTTTTTTTTCCCCGAGACAGGGTTTCTCTGTGTAGCTTTGTGCCTCTCCTGGAACTCACTTGGTAGCCCAGGCTGGCCTCGAACTCACAGAGATCCGCCTGGCTCTGCCTCCCGAGTGCTGGGATTAAAGGCGTGCGCCACCACCGCCCGGCTAGCTTTCTGGTTTTGATGGTTTCCTTCACTGCCTAAGCTTGACTGTTCTGGAACTGGATCTGTAGACCAGGCTGGCCTCAAATTCAGAGATCCACCAGCCTCTATTTGCCTTCCAAGTACTGGGATTAAAGATGTGTCCCACCACAATCAACTCTTAGCTTTTCTTTAATTCCTTTTCACTAGTTGGAAACTTAGCTGGGTGAAATCTAGCCCTGAAGTCACTACACCCTTTATTCCATTTCTTAATCAGTTTATCTCCTTGAACGCAAGACTTAGCTCTATTCCACTTCCTGGTGTTCCTTTTCTCCCCAAATTTTACATTTTATAATTTACCCTGCTCAGCTTGCTCCTTTTCATTATAAATCTTCATTAGAGTTACCACTAATGACCATATGGCAGTCTATACTAGGTTGTTTTGAGATTTCCTCTGCCAACAAAATTAATCCAGAACCCTTCACTTAGCCTTAGTCAGATTCTTCTTCACTAAAATATCACAAGAATGACCTCTAGGCCACATATTAATATGCTTCTCTGAAACCTCTTGAGCCAAGTCCCCACGGGTCCAATAACTCCTAGCACCACTGTCTCCCATGCTTTTCCTAGTATAGTCCATTAAGCAGCACCTAAAGTGTCCAACTGCTTTTCTAATCCACAGTCCCAAGGTCCACATTTCTTAAAATAAAAGCATGGTCATGAAACATGAATCCAATAAGTCTTATTAAACAAACCTAGAGTCAGATATCGGGGTAAAAGCTGCAAGATCAGAGAAGTAAAGGAGCACCCAGTCAGTCACCTCTTTCCTCTCTGACTCCTCAGACTGAAAAGGGCCAAGTTCCTGTCTCTGCCCTGCCTTATCACTTCCTCCCTCTGACCAGCCATATCACTTCCTGTCTCCTATCTGTATGGACCTCCAGACCTCTATGGTTAACTAGTGGCTAGCTCCACCCTCTGATCTTCAAGCAAGATTTATTTGTCAGAACACAAACAAAATATCACAACATGGTCACATATCACAGCAACACCCTAGTCCCTGGTACCAACTTCTGTCTTAGTTAGGGTTTCTTTCTTTTTTTTGGTTTTTTTTTTTTTTTTTTGTTTTTTTTGTTTTTTGGTTTTTTTGAGACAGGGTTTCTATGTGTAGCTTTGCACATTTTCTGGAACTCACTTTGTAGCCCAGGCTGGCCTTGAACTCGAAGAGATCCACCTGGCTCTGCCTCCTGAGTGCTGGGATTAAAGGCTGCTCCACCACTGCCCAGCTTTAGTAAGGGTTTCTATTGCTGTGAAAAGACACCATGACCACAGCAACTCTTATAAAGGAAAAACACTTAATTAGGGTGGCTTACGTTTTCAGAGGTTTAAGTCATTACTATCATGGTGTGACACGGTGGCATGAGGGCAGACGTGGTGCTGGAGAAGGACCTGAGAGTCCTACATCTTGACTTGCAGGCAACAGAAGAGGTCTAACTGGGCATGGCTTGAGTATATACGAGACCTCAAATCCTGCCTCCAGGAGTTGATGTGAATGGAGAGATGGTTTCCACACACAGTTCAGCAGTCAGGAGGCTAGGGACCTCAGTGGGAAGACAAGATGGCAAGTCAGGGAGAACAGAGCATGTTCCATACGTGAAGCAAAGTCCAGAAAATTTCCGGGAGTTTGGGCCACATCCAAGAAAGATGTACAGAGGCTTGAAGTGGTTCAGCAGGCTGGCTTCTGAGGTCCAGGCCTGAGGGGAGTTCATTCATATTCTCTGATACCACAGGAAGGCATCTGGAGGGGTCTGCAGTGCAAGACTGGTGCCTGGCTGCTGTGTCTCCCAGGTGGTCGGTCCCTCAGATGTTTATATGCTGGAATCTTGACGACAACTGGAGGGTACTGAGGTTGCTGGGAGCTTTAAGAGGTGGGGCCTCCTGGGGGATGACTGAAGGAGATCTCCTAAAAGTAGATTAGCTTCTCTCAGAGTGAATCATTATATGACAGTCAGCCTAGAGCTGAGATTGCTTTTTAATTCATAAAGCTTGCTGCCTTGGGTATTTTGTTATAACAACAAAAAATGGACAAAGACATTGTCCATAAACATTTTCTGAATGATGATGATTTTTTTCAAAATTATCTCAAGATAACAAATTTATTTAATACATTTATTTATTACCTCTCTGTCTCTCTCGCTCTGTGTGTGCATGTGTGCTTGTGTGTGTGTGTGTGTGTGTGTGTCTGTCTGTCTGTCCGTCCTGGGAATTAAACTCAGTTCATCAGGCTTATAGGAAGCACTTTTGACTGCTATCTCTTTTGTGAGGCTATCACATTAGCTACCTACTTTTTTTGTGTGTGTGTTTTTTAAAGCCAGATATGGGGTTTGGGGGTAGAGAGATGGCTCAGTGGTTAAGGGCACTTGTTGCTCTTGCAGAGGATCCAAGTTCAGTTCCCAGCACCCACATAGTGGCTCACAACCATCCGTAACTCCAGTTCCAGGGAATCCAATGCCTTCTTCTGACCTCTGCAGGCACTAGGCACACACTTGGTACACATACATACATGTAAGCAAAATACTCATAAATATATCCAAATTTTTTTCCAATATAAAAAAGCCAGGTATGATGGCTCATACCTGTAATTCCAGCACTCAGGAGACTGAAGCGGGAGACCAAGTGAGTCCAAGCTGGTGTCGGTTTCAGAACAAAATCTTATTTAATAAAAAAGGTAAAAGTTAAAATTTTTCAGTTGTTTTAGTAGTTTTGTTTTTTGCTCCCCCCCCTCCCTTTGAGACAGGGTCTCAAAAGACAGTATGTAGCCCTGGCTGGCCTCACAGAGATCTGTCTCCTCTACCTCTGGAGAGCTGCCACCTCTGCAGACTTAAAAAAACAAAACAAAACGAAACAAAAAAAACAACTTTTTTTTTTTTTTTTTTTTTTTGGTGGCAGTGCACACCTTTAATCCCAGTACTCAAGAGGCAGAGGTGGGCAGATCTCTTGTGAGTTTGAGGCCAGCCTGGTCTACAGAACAAGTTCCAGGTTAGCCAGGGCTACACAGAGAAACACTGTCTTAACAAAACAAAACAAAACCCCAAAACAAACAAAATCAAGCATTTTTAAATGTTAAGAAAAACAGTGAGTTTCTATCAAAAACAAACAAAAAAAATTCTGTTTGAGAATTAGTGCTGGTTTGGGCCCTCATTTTGAGCTCTACTATTAATTATTAGCTACATAATATTTTGAGAGACAGGTTCTAACTCTATTATCTCTGGCTGGCCTGGAACTATGTAAACCAGGCTGTCTTCCAGAGATTCGCTCTGCCCCTGCCTTCTGAATGCTGGGATTAAAGGCATGTGCCACCGTGTCCAGCCAACTTCAGGATATTTTAGCTGGGGTGAAATTGTTAACAGCTTTAAGGGAAAACAGCATAGCGGCACCATTGTGTGATGAGGATGTAGACAATTTTGAGAGCACTCTCAATTGAGAAGAATTGTGTAAGTGCCCACTAACGGGCAGGGACTGGGGACTGGGAAACAGCTCAGTGGTTAAGAGTACATAGTACTCTCCTAGTGGACTGGAGTTTCGCTCCCAGCATCTGCTGTGAATGATGTTCATTGTTAATAAAAAAAAAAAAAAAAAAAAAAAAAAAAAAAAAAAAAACTGATTGGCTGATAGCAGGTCAAGAAGAGATTGGGTGAGACAACTTGATACGGAGAGGCAGAGAAAATGATGGGAGGAAAAAGAGTAGAGTCAAGAGAGTGAGGGGTAGGAGCCCAAGCTAGCCACCGAGCAAGAAGGACCTGTAGAAAATGAAGTCACAAGCCATGAGCCACACGGCAAAGCATAAATAGAAATATGGGTTAAGTGTAAGAGTTAGCTGGCAACAAGCCTGAGCTATCCCCTGAGCATTTATAAGTAGTATTAAGCCTCCAAGTCAATTATTTGGGAAGGGTCTGCCGGGTATTTGGGAACAGGCAAGTAGGAGAGAAATGTCCGATTACAAGCACCCATGTTGGGGAGACTCACTTATAAATCCAGCTCACAGCAAACTGGAAGCGTGTCACTTTGCATGGGGGTAAATGACAGGAAGGGTGGCTAGTGAGCGTTTAACATTTATATCCTTTTGAGTTTTTTATATCGAGAGTATGTTTATTGCTTATGTAGTTCAGTATTTGGGGGAGGAGTATAGTGGTACATACTTCTAATTCTAGCACTCAGGAAGTCAGAAGCAGACAGATCTCCGAGTTCATGGCTAGCCTGCTCTACACAGCAAGTTTCCAGCTAGCCAGGACTACATAGTGATCCTGTCTCAAGGAAGAAGAAAACAAGGCCAGAAGAGGATATAAGATTCCCTGGGGTTTGAGGAACCTGAGCTGAATCTAACTCAATTCTACCTTCAAGACTTCAGTGGGGTTTTGTTGGTTGAAGTTCTGTTGGTATTTTCTTCCACAGCATCTCATATAGCTCAGATTGGTCTCAAACTCTCTTTGTGGCTGAAGCTCACCTTGAACTCCTGATCCTCCTGTGTCCACTTCCCAAGTGCTGGTGTTACAGGCTTGTGTCACCATGCCTGTTTGCTCCTGCCAGTTCAATCTTCACTTCTCCTCTCAGAGCACACCAAGGAAAATGTAGGTTCAAATCCCAAGTAAATTTTAGAGACGGCTAGAAGGTTTGTTGAAATTCGTGACATTTATTTTTTTATTTCTATTTTTTTAAGGATTTATTTATTTATTATGTATAGTGTTCTGTCTGCATGTATGCCTGCTGGCCAGAAGAGGGTGCCAGATCTCATTACAGATGACTGTGAGCCACCATGTGGTTGCTGGAATTGAACTCAGGACCTTTGGAAGAGGAGCCAGTGCCCTTAACCGCTGAGCCATATCTCCAGCCCGACTTTATTCTTTTTAAATGTATTTATTTTTATTTTATGTGCATTGGTGTTTTGCCTATGTCTGTGTGAGGATGTCAGATCACCTGGAATGGAGTTAGACAGCTGTACCTTGTGGGAACTGGAAACTGAACCCAGGTCCTCTGGAAGAGCAGCCAGGGCTCTTAACCACTGAACCATCAGTGATATCAATGACCTCTAAATGTTTCTCCTAAGACTGAAATGCAATTCTGCACTGCTGGGGTAAAGTTTGGCTGTAAGCTTTGGACAAACACCTATGCCCTCTGAACTTGTCTTAGTCTACTGGGTACCTACCAGGACTGAAACAGTCATCATGTGCCTGGTTTAAGAAGGCAGGCCAGGGGCTGGAGAGATGGCTCAGAGGTTAAGAGCACTGACTGCTCTTCCAGAGGTCCTGAGTTCAATTCCCAGCAACCACATGGTGGCTCACAACCACCTGTAATGAGATCTGGTGCCCTCTTCTGGCGGGCAGGAGTGCATGCAGATAAAACACTGTATACATAATAAATAAATCTTAAAAAAAAAAAAAAAAAAAAAAGGCAGGCCAGAACTCAGTTCTTATTCCTGACCTCACACAGGCCACTTGAAAAGCCTCTTCTTAGGCCATGGCTCTGAATGACATGGATTCTGTTCAGTTAGTCACTCTGTGCACATCTGGGCTGAGCTGCTCTGAGTTCCAAATTGTCCCTAATACACTTACTGTGGCCACTACATGTGAAAGACGGCTGCCAAGAAAGGCACGGCTGATCTGCTGTGCTTCCTAGGCAAGCAGAGGGAGCAGAGGGAGCTGCTTTTTGTCAGGCTTGGCAGCAAGCACCTTTACTCATCTTGCTGGACTTAATAACTAGTTTTTTCTTTTCTTTTTCTCTTTTTTTTTTCAAGACAGGGTTTCTCTGTGTAGCTTTGTGCCTTTCCTGGATCTCGCTCTGTAGCCCAGATCTCACAGAGATCTGCCTGGCTCTGTCTCCCGAGTGCTGGGATTAAAGGCGTGCGCCACCATCGCCTGGTCCGATAACTAATTTTTTCACACTAAGAGCTCATAAAATAAATTATTTCAAGTCTTTTATATTTGTTAAGACTTGCTCTGTGGCATGGAATACAATCACTGTTAGAGGTCTCAGAGGCTGCCGACAAGAGGTGTACTCCCTTCCTTCTGTTAAATGGAAGTCCATTTGGTCTATGATACAGCTACACTTGAAGTTTCTTCATTGATTTTGTTTGAATGATAACACGGAAAGATTAACAAGATAGTGAAGTCATCTACTACTGTTCTATCAGGACCAGACTAACTTCTTATGCCCATTAGTGTTTATTATATGAAACTGCAAGTCCTGATGTTCACTGCATACAACCCCTAAATTTTCTTAAGAATTGCTTGGTTTGGCCAGGTGGTGGTGACAGGCTTTTAATCCCAGCAGGGAGGTAGAGGCAGGCAGATCTGAGTTTGAGGCCAGTCTGGTCCACAGAATTAGTTCCAGGACAGTGACGGCTACACAGAGGAATTGGATCAAAAAAAAAAAAAAAAAAAAAAGGACTGCTCAGTTTAACAAGCAGCGGCCTTTACATCACTGTAATAGTTATTAGAATATCCTCCAGAAAAGCAGCTCTGATACCAGCTGGACTGCAGCCTGTTCAAGGCTCTGTGTAAAATAAACTCATGGCTCCATTCCACTAGGCTTGTGATGACTTAGTACAGTATAAACAGATAGATAGCAAAGTAGTGATTTCAAAAGGGAAACTTTCAGATAAACTGCTTAGGAAATAAAATTTTATTGTACAAAATTTACATTTACTCTATATAACAAGCACAGTAACTTCTAAAACCTCTTTTCTTTGAGGTTTTTCTGTGAAAAGCATTTCTAACATACCCTCAGGCAGCACAAATTTCTATACAGCATATACTCAACAGTTCATCCTGTGATCTCTTGGGGATGAGGGAGAAGGCTGAAAACAGATCAAAACAGTGCAGGAGGAAGTCCACTGCCGAAGAGGAGCCGCCAAGAGCTGGGGACCTTCCATGGCAAGGCAGATGCTCTGGGGTTGTTACTCTGTAAAAGAATAAAAGATACTTTCATCTCTAATCTTAACACTCAAATCTCTCTTTTGGTCCTGACACTTGCAGCTAGTCTTTATTGTTAGGAAAATTAAAGCAGTAAGTTTTCTATGTCTTTATATAAAACAATGTTTCTAAGTTTCATCTCAAATATATGCCAGACCAGCTACAGATAATAAAGTGTATTAAGTAAATCAAATTCAAAAGGAACATGGGGTGGGCATGGTGGTGTACTCCTGCAGTGCCAGTACTGGGAAAGTGGAGGCAGCCATAGTTATACAGTGAGTTTGAGGCCAGCCTGGGCTACACATGTCTATTAAAAAAGGGGAGGGGGGTTGCTGCTTAAAAAACAAAACAAAACAAGATGACTTGCAGGTTTGCAGGGGGAGGGTTGAAACAAGGTCTTGCTGGTGGCCATCTCAGAGGAGCAGCAGGTGACAATTGAAGTTTAAGGTGTCAGCCCACCAGGAGGAAGCTCTGATGGATCATTCTCGGACAGGCAAGACCCTGAGACAACAGACCCCAGAGTGTCTTTTGCTTCTGCTGGGCCTTCACATGTTTGCTGCTAGCATCTTTCTCTGGTATCTGGTGTGGTGTGAACAGGTATGGGGAGATCCCCAGTGCCTGTAATGTAGTGTGTTTATCTCATGGAAACATCCCATTCTGCTGGGCATTTTTAACTGTGGATTGTTATGAAGATGATTCCTCCCTAAGCTGTACTATCTAATTGATAATAATAATGGTAGCTTATACAGAGTTTTGATGAATAAAAGCAAGTGTAAGGAAATGTTATACAACTAGGGCCTATGAGTTTTACCTAAGGAGCTGCATAGATTGCAGTTCAGGTTAATGATTAAGGAAAACAATTAAGTCCCCAGGAGTCAGGCTGGCTCTAATTCTCTTAATGCTGAAAGATGCAGTCATAGATTTTGTTGTGCATCATTAGCTGAAACAAAGCCTTAAAATAACTTCAGGTTAGATCAGATGTTTTGATAATAGTTGAAAGATAAATAACCACAGAAAACAATCTTAGAGTTCACAAGGACACATAGCTGAGCTGTCTGATTCATTAGGCCAGGGTTGAAAATACAAAACAGCCCAATTATTACTAGCTGATGCACTTTTCTTGCTAGGATTGGTTGATGACTAATTCCTTGTGTCCATTTCTGCCCTCAATCTCCTGATATAAGAAACTATTGATGAGTGGGTATGTACCCCAAAGATTTAAAGTAGAGCTGACTGATTCTTTTTCATATGTAAAAGTTTAGGTTTGGGATTCCTTCAAGATTCCTTATAAGATTACCTTTCAAGATAAGTAATAAAGTAATTGGCCCTTTCTCTGTAACTGCAAAGTACAGCCTGCCAATAAAAGACCTGACTGAGAAAAATACCTTGTATGCCTAAATGGTTAATCTTTAACAAGCTGCTTGGGTATAATGTATGTGGGTTCTTGGGATAATTTGTTTTCCACCTGTAATGTGTAAAATGTTTAATCATGTAAGAGATTTGGAAAACACACTGTTTTTTACTGTTTGTTTTGTATTCACTGTAATCATTCACTTGAAAAAACAGAATATATCCACATTATAATTCCTATATTGCCTGAAAGATTTTGCTGGGGTATATAAGCTGTAAGGGAAAAAACAGAGAGAGTTAAAAGAGTTAAAATGGGCTAGAAGAAAAATATCAGAAATGAGAGAAGGAAATCACCAGGAAAATAAAGAATAGAGAATGCAAAAGAATAAAGGAAACCATCATGAGAGTGTGTGAGTGTCTTTTTCCCTAACCTCCTCAGATAGAAAGTCATAGTTCTGTCGACGCCATGGCTTCCCTTTGAGCCCTGTGCTGCCTGGAGGCTGGCCACCCCAGACAGCAGTAAGGTCTCACCATGTAGCTCTGGCTGTCCTTGAACTCTCTATGTAGACAGGCTGGCCTTGAACTTAATCTGTCTGTCCCTGCTTCCCCAGTGCTGGAATTAAAGGTGTGCAACATGGTGCTTGGCCTGTGGTGCTTTGTTAGGCCTAAAGGCTCATTTCTCTGGGTATATGTACTGCCTAATATTGTTGTCAACTTGACACAAGTTAGTCATCAGAGAGGAAGGAGCCTCAGTTGAAGAAATGCCTCCATGAGATCCAGATGTAAGGCATCTTCTCAATTAGTGATCAATGTGGAGAGGGGGAGCCCATGGTGGGTGGTGCCATCCCTGGGCTGGTGGCCCTGGGTTCTATAAGAAAGCAGACTGGGCAAATGTGAGCAAACCAGTAAAGCAGCTCCTCTCCATGGCCTCTGCAACAGCTTCTACCTCTAGGACCCTGCCCTATTTGAGTTCCTGTCCTGACTTTCTTCAGTGATGAACAGTAATGGTGAAGTGTAAGCCTAATAAGGCCTTTCCTCCCCAACTTGCATTTTGGTCAAGGTCTTTTGGTGCAGCAGTAGAAATTCTGACTAAGAGAGTACATTCATTTCCTAAGAGGGAAGAATACGTTAATTATAGCTTACTTAAGTCATGGTACTGCTCACATGGCCACAGCAACACTTTACTTTCCTAAAGCACTAAACTGCACAGAGTTCTGGTTTATTATTATAAGAAGCTGTCTGGGGCAGGACATGAGGGCACATGCCTTTAATCCAGCACTGGGAGACAAAAGCAGGTGGATCTCTCTGAGTTCAAGGCCAGCCTGGTCTACATAATAAGCTTCAGAACCGCCAGAGCTACATAGAGAGATCCTGTCTCAAAAACTAAACCAAACAAACAAATAAAACCACACACACACAAAAGTTGTCACAAATACTATGACATGAATAGTGAGCACATTGAGGAATTTAGGACTTTCCTGTTTGGAAATCTGCCTTAAACAATGAGATAACAGATCAGTTAACTGTCCTCACTTATTTTCAAGTTTGGCTCAAACTACATTTTATGTAAAGATGTGTATTTACTGAACAAACTTTCACCTCTTTAGTCTACTTACACATAAAATGCAAGTTAATGAATCAGATCAGGGACTTACAGACGGTTTGACTATCTGAAGCCATTCGTTAAGATACTCCACAAGACTGATTGCATCTGGGATGTTGTCCCCTTCTGAAACAAATTTCAACAGAACTGCCATTTGGATTTCTTTAGAGCAGCTACAAGTAAAAAAAAAAAAAAAAAAAAAGAAAAAAAGAACAATTCAATGTTTTCTCCTGATACAAGATGCTTATTGCAGTGTGTGAATCTTTACAGGTAAGTTAACTTGCCTCATGTTAGAGAAAGAAAAGACATCACATTGTAAGAAAGATTATTTTACCTCTCATTGTCCCACATATATTCTGCTTCAAAGGAGCCCAGGGAATATGCAAGTGTGTGCCTCATTCTCATCCTCAGGAAAAACTAGCCTTTCTATTCTTAGCTATTAATACATGAGACATGTTCTGATCTACTTCAAAAGCCTACTTTAAGTGGTTTTCAGGCCAGGCAATGCTGATGCATGCCTTACGCACGCCTTTAATCTCAGCGCTTGGGAGGCAGAAGCAGGTGGATTTATGTGAGTTCGAAGCCAGCCTGGTCTACAGAAAAGAGTTCCAGGACAGGCTCCAAAGCTACAGAGAAACACTGTCTCAAAAACCAAAAGGAGTGGTTTTCAGAGGCAAAGAGACTGAATAAAATAACACTCAAGTTGTGTTTAAGAAAGGGCCTTAGCCGGGTGGTGGCAGCACATGCCTTTAATTCCAGTACTTGGGAAACATAGGCAGGTGGATCTTTTTGAGTTCAAGGCTAGCCTGGTCTACAAATCAAGTTGCAAGACAGCCAGACAACCAAACAACAAAGACAGGCTCTTGTCTGGCAAGGACTGGCCTTAAACTTGCTACACAGCAGAAGCTGACTTTGAATTCCTGATCCTCCTGACTCCACCTCCCACGTGCTGGGATTACAGTGTGAAACACCAACCTTGGCTTTACTCTTAATAATCTAGAGCAGTTGAAGGAAAACTGGAAGACTGTGGAATAGTAAAGAGCATTACTCCTTCTTACAGATACTTTCTTCTTTTTGAGACTAAGTTTCTCTGTGCAGCCCTGGCCGTCCTGGAACTCACTCTACAGACCACCCTGACCTTGACTCGGAGATCCGCCTGTCTCTGCCTCCTGAGTGCTGGGATTAAAGTTGTGCACCACCACTGCCCAGCTTAGAGATTTTTTTTTAAACTGTCTCCATCTTATTTATAAATCACAGGACAGGAACAGAATAGTAGGACTGAACTCTAGCTGTCTCACTCAGCAGATGTGTTGGGTAAGTTACTTCTGTTCTAATGTTCCCCATCTGAAAGAGTAGGGTTAAGAGCCTTCCTCAAAAAGGCACACAGCTCAGTCCTAGCACTAGGGAGACCCACCTCAATGGGCACGGAGGCACACAGCTCAGTCCTAGCACTAGGGAGACCCACCTCAATGGGCACGGAGGCACACAGCTCAGTCCTAGCACTAGGGAGACCCACCTCAATGGGCACGGAGGCACACAGCTGCAGTCCTAGCACTAGGGAAACCAAGGTAGGAAGGCTGCTGAGCCTAGGCCATGTGAGATCCTACTCAGAAGCAAAATAAAACAAACAAAAAACAGCAGAGAAAGAGAGATGGAGATTGAGAGACAGACTGACCAACCAAGAAGCCTGGCCTTATGAAGTCTCACCCTGCACATGTGGCTGAGAACTCAAGAGGCCTGAGCCGACCCCTAGAGCCACAAATCTACTTCCGGTTTTTTGCTTGCATTTCTAGTCATCCTAGCTTTTCTGTCTCATCTTCCATCCCGTTAACTGTACAGACTGCTAGACTGTGCTGTCCCTTCAGTCTGGATGGTACCTGCCAACAGAAAGCCAGGGCAACTACAGGGCTTTGGAGATCACAGTTAATTGTTGCCTGTTGGGCATTAGTTTAAAAAGTAGCTATTTTAGCCGGGCAGTGGTGGCGCACGCCTTTAATCCCAGCACTCTGGAGCCAGGTGGATCTCTGTGAGTTTGAGGCCAGCCTGGGCTACCAAGTGAGTTCCAGGAAAGGCGCAAAACCACCAGAGAAACCCTGTCTTGAAAAACAAAAAACAACAAAAAAAAAGCAGCTATTTTATGTATTTGGTCAAATTTCCGTTTGTTTTGTTTTGTTTTGAATAAAAGGAGAGTAAATCTGAGATGGGCTTCCATGTGACTTGCAGTGAGGACAAGGAAGGGAGAAGGAAAGTGGAAGGAGTGGAAGGCCCTCCAGGAACGGTTCCTCCGCCAATAGTTTAGTGCAGTGGACAGATGGGTGGAGGACCACGAAGGAGTCGGTGAGATGGCCTGTTCTGGAGCAGGAATCAAGGGTTGGAGGCAATGCCTGGGGATGATTTCCCAGGGACTGTTGGTAACCTGTGTGATTCTGCGTGCGGAGAGTGGAGCTGGCCAGCATGAAGCACACAGGACAGTCAGCTAAGGGACTCTGTGAGCAGATGTTATGGACTGAATTGCTCCTTCCCACAACTCTTCATGCTATGACTGGATCTGGAGAAAGGATCTTTACTGGATAACTGAGGTTCATAGAGGTCATAAAAGGGGACCCTAATCAAGTCAGAGCATGGCTGTACATGGAGAGAACTCTCAGTTGCTTTTCTCTGCTCATGCGCGCGCACACACACACACACACACACACACACACACACACACACACACACACACACACACAAACCAGCTGTCTAAAAGAACCAGAATCTAGTAACTCCGGCTTCCAGCCTCTCCACGGTGAGAACAAAAACAACCAACACCACACTGGTGTTCCAGCGTGGGGCTAGAGTAAAAGAGAACACAACTGCACTACATAGATTGTTAAACAGACAGTGAGAAACAGACAGACAAACTTACCTTTCATCATAGAGTGTCTTTGTGATTCCACCTCCAGGAATGCGGATGCAAAATTCAGAATCACTCATTTCAGGAATGCATGAACTTTTTTCCATTTCTAGCCAGTTAAGGCTCTTTATTTTATTTTGAACACTCTTTTGCATAGAAGGTGTAAGCAGGTACCGGAAAGGAGTACTAGAAAAATCATATTATTATGCTTTTAAAAAATTACAAATACCAGAGAAACCCAGTCTCAAAACACAAACAAACAAACAGTCAGATCTTAGAATAATAATAAGAGCAGTCCATATACTACTTTATAAAGTTTGTGATAAAGTATAAAAACTTCTACTTCCATTTCTGGTAAATTTTGTCTTATTTATAACTAAGAACTCACTCTAAGGGCTGGGGATGTTGTTCAGGGGGTAGAGTGTTTGCCTGGTGTGTGCAAGGCCCTGGGTATGATCTCTAGCACAATCACAACACACACACAGACACTCACACTCTCTCTATATACACACCATACCTATACAACCTGGATTTGATCCACAGCATGTGTATACCTCCGTAACCATAGAAACACATGAATTTACTGGCATACTAGGGTACTAAAAAGATTTCTACAAATATAAATGGTTGCATATAGAAAATAATGTTCATCCATTCTTTCAAATGTTTCTAGTTAATTTCGGGGCTGGAAGTATAGTTCACCCAGTGACAGAGTGCTTGCTATGAAGACCTTGGTTTGATCTTGTGCCATAAAAAGTAATCTTCCTTATACCTAGCTGTGCTAGCCTCAGGAGCTAAAGGAACTCTTCTTTTCTTACCTTTCATTTACCTTCTTCTTTCTCAATTCCAGCTAGGAAAGGACAGACCTGGACTTTAAATTTGAAATAAACAAACGACCACAGTATAAACTGTAACAATGGCAAGAACATACCTTCGAAGTTGTAGATCATTACGGTGATAGGAATGGCTGCTGGAAAGAACGATAATCCTGGCACAGTTGCTGCTTTTCACCCAGGCCAGCAATTTCTCACAGAATGACTTGGATTTATACTTTGTATGCCATTAAGATAAAAAGAAAATACTAAATTGAGATCTCACAGTCGAAAATAACATATACAACCATCTACCTATCAACTTTTTGTGATAATGATTGATATGATTTACTGACACCAAAATGATCAGTACTGTAAAATCTATTTACTTCTTTTAAACTGAAAATGAAAGACAAGGCCGGGCGGTGGTGGCGCACACCTTTAATCCCAGCACTCGGGAGGCAGAGCCAGGCGGATCTCTGTGAGTTCGAGGCCAGCCTGGGCTACCAAGTGAGTTCCAGGAGAGGCGCAAAGCTACATAGAGAAACCCTGTCTCGAAAAACCAAAAAAAAAAGAAAAAAAAAAAAAAAGAAGGACAAAGATCAATGATTTAATATTATCTTTATAATCATAAATTGTGAAGAATGTAAATCTCCTAAGGAAAATTTCCCTTCTCTTTATTTAATCTACTGTACTTAATAACCAGCTACATAGTCATCTATGAGGTATTCTTTTTAGAAATTTCACTGTACTATGATCACAAGGGAATAATCAGATGAACACTGAGTAATGACTACCTGGCTTTGAGTCCTCAAGGGCATCAATACTGAGAAGAACAGAAAGAGGAGGGCAATAGCTAAGGATATCAACCATAAGGATGTAACTTCCACGTGTAACAAGCCAGCCTTGACTGGATCTAGAACTGAAAGAGTTCTGAAAATAATTGGGGAGATCTAAATATATTGGATGACATTTCCAAATCATTAATAATGTTGTCAGGGTTAAGAATGGTGGTGTTGTGAGACTGTCCTTGTTTTTAATATAAATTCCTCCCCCCATGACTAGGATAGAACCCTGAGCCTCATCACACATGCTACGAAAGTACTCTGCCACTCAGCCAAAGCTTCGGGTATCTGTCCTTTCAAAGCTGTGTGAACATTTAAGGATGAAACATACTAAGTCTGCTTGCCTAGTAAGCACAAGATCCTGGGAGTAATCTCTAACACTGGAAAAACGAAAACAAACCCCGCCCCCCAAATATAAAAGCACTACCGTGGAAAAACCAAAAACAACCGCAGCATTAGTGGTGCGATGGTGCACTTACACAACCATGCCACAGATGAACCTCACACAGAACACCAAAGAAAGGAAGCTAGGCAGAAGGAAACATCTGCTCTGAGAGTCAGTTACCTCTATAATGGTTTACCTTATCACTATTGTTCTTGGATGGCTGATAATATTCTATTTCTTCACTTGGAGGAATTTTTTTTTTTTTTTTTTTTTTTTTTTTTTTTTGGTTTTTCGAGACAAGGTTTCTCTGTGTAGCTTTGCGCCTTTCCTGGAACTCACTTGGTAGCCCAGGCTGGCCTCGAACTCACAGAGATCCGCCTGGCTCTGCCTCCCGAGTGCTGGGATTAAAGGCGTGCGCCACCACCGCCCGGCCACTTGGAGGAATTTTTACTTGAACTCTTCTCCACATATATTTAGGTAAAAAAAATTAAAAACTATTATACAGTTAACTTTTCCACTAAACTCTTTTTTTTGGGGGTGGGGGTGGGGGTTTAAGACAGGGTCTCACTGTGTAGTTCTGGCTGTCCTGGAACTCACTTTGTAGACCAGGGTGACCTTTAACTCAGAGATCCACCTGCCTTTGCCTCCCAAGTACTGGGATCAAAGTCGTGTAACACCACTGTCCAATCTTTCACTAAACTCTTAACAGGGCATGATAGTGCACATCTGTGAGAGAGGCTGAGTCTAACTCTAGCTACATAGCAGACTCTGTTTTCCAAAAACAAAAACAAGAACTTTCTGTGTTTCTGACCTCCGGAACAGATAATAAATAATCCCATCAACAAATGTTTACTCCATTTCTCTATGTGAAAAGCACTATCCTAGGAGCTGGGTAGGTCACTGAATGTCATAATGTCACCCTTATTTACTCTTCCTCAGTGAGGTAATAAATATATGATATGGCAGGTAATGAGGATTTTTGAAGTGAGCATAGGATGAACAGACATGATGTAGTCTGGGAAGGTAGGCAATCTCCTCTTCTCTAAAGAGAAGCAAGTCTTTGGCAAGAAAGCATTCCAAGTAGAGAAACAGGCTGGGATGGGAGTGAATTTAGTGTCTGAACACCACCATAGGCACCAGTGTAGCTGAAGGCTGGATATGCAGATCAACTGCCAACAGAACTCTCTGCAATCATGGCAATGTTCTTTTTTGGGAGGTGGGGGTGGGGGGGCTTTTTCAAGATGGGGTTTCTCAGTGTAGCCCTGGCTGTCCTGGAACTTACTCTGTAGACCAGGCTGGCCTAAGGCGTGCTCCACCGCCACCCAGCAGGGCAATGTTCTTATGGCAATCTCTTGCTATGTGTACCTACAGAGAATACATAGATATATGAGACTAAACTACTTTATCAGACAGCCAGGCAGAGTCTCATAGGCCCTGGTAAAGGACTGTGAATTCATTTTGAGAGATGAGAAGCCTCTGAGGGTTTCATGGAGGAAGAGATGTGATTTGACTTGGGTTAGATGATCATTGGTATTACCGTTGGAAAACAGACTATTAAGTGTTTATGGGGGTGCTGGGGGCAGAGTAAAACTGAAGTATGAGTGATGACAATAGTTTTGGATAATTGAGCAGTGGTGGTTACAGCATGTTTTTTGTTTGTTTTTTAAAAGATTTATTTATTTATTATGTATACAGTGTTACAGTGTTCTGTCTGCATGTACACCTGCAGGCCAGAAGGCACCAGATCTCATAGATGGCTGTGAGCCACCATGTGGTTGCTTTGAATTGAACTCAAGACCTCTGGAAGAGTAGCCAGTGTTCTTAACTGCTGAGCCATCTCTCCAGCCCCTAGGGCATTTTAAATAAATGATTCATATACCAAAATTTTTCTGCAACGCTACCCAAATTGAAAATGTGTTAACTCATAAGGCATAATTCCTTCCAGTATAAAAATGAAATGACATTCACACACCTGAAATATTATGAAACTTTCGTCAAATCAGACCTTTCCTAAGTATACATAACAATACAGGAGAAATGACTCTATGTCTTATTGACTTTGTGTTTTGTCACTACCCTTCAATGAATTTAAAAAAGTAAATATACCAACCTTAATGAAGATGGATCTTAACTGAAGCACCACTAGCTTCCTTGAAGGTAATGCATATACTACAAAGAGAAGAAGAAAAGGAAATAGGACAGGCTACAGTGAAGAAGCTGCTAAGCTGAAATTATTAGCATGATAAATATTTGAGTTACCATAGCTTTTGCACTTAAATATTTTCAACAATTAAAATATAGGCTTTAAAATTAAAATTTAAAAATAAAGTCAGCCACTTTAATATTATATTCATTTCATCAGTCCTGTTGCTCTAGAAAACCCTGACTACTACACCATGTATTATATAGTCATGGTGGATGTGGTGGCTCACCTGTAATTCCACCTCTCAGAAGGTGAAGACAAGGGATCCCTGGAACAAGCTGGCTAGCCAGACTAGCTGTATCATTGGACTCTGGGTTTACTTGACTCTGCCTCCGTGAACAAAACGAAGAGTGATCAAAACACACATAGAAGCACAGGCTCTAAGCGCGACGCCCTTTCCAACTACTGTCCTTCAGCTCTTTCGTTAGGTCTTGTTTTATTTTTCTGTTTTGAGACAGGTCTTACAACACGCCCAGGTTAGTCTTGAGTTCTGCTCAAGCAATCATCCCTACTATGTAGCTGGAGTATAGGAGTATGCCACCAAGCCTGGTTTATAGTCTATTTCTTTTTAATTTGTAAGTTAAAAAACTTGCCAGGTGTGGTGGTTCATGCTTTTAATCCCAACACTTGGGAAGCAGAGGCAGGTGGATCTCTGTGAATTCAAGGTCAGCCTGGTCTAAGAGCAAGTTCCAGGACAGCTAAGGCTGTTACACAGAGCCCTATCTCAAAAAAAAAAAAACCACAAAAAACAAAACAAACAAACAAACAAACAAAAACCCAAAACCAAACAGAATCCAAACAACAAAACAAAACACCCTTATATAATTTTATTTAGTTTTGTATACACACACACACACTCCCCGTGGTGGCCAGAAGAGGATGTCAGATCATCTCGAGCTGGAGTTACAGGTAGTTCTGAGCAGCCTGGTGTGGGTGCTGGGAACTACATTCACGTCCTCTGGAAGAGCAGAAAGTATTCTGCTGCTGACAAGTATTCTGACCACTGAGCCATCTCTCCAGCCTCTAATTAATGTTTTAGGTTGGCAGACTAGTGAGTTTCACCATAGCGCTTTATACATCGTCGCTGAACTTTGTTCCTGAGAGTCTATTCCTAGTTTTAAAGAACTCAGGCTGGACATGATTATTCACAGGAGAGCAAGGAGTTCCAGAAAAGCCTGTGTTATATAGTGAGACTCCATCTGAAATAACTAAACACTCTATATAGAAAAAATGCCACAGACATACCTTCAGTATTTATACTGAGTTCGTCTGAATCTTCCTCTTCAGTTGCATAAGGATTGTTTCCAACCATTGGCACCAGGCAATCAGTATAGAAATAACCAATCTTACACATGTTCAGTGTAGAAATAATCAGATCGATTGCAAGCTGGCCAACATTTCCAACGGATACTGCCGGCTGAAATGAAAAAGATTTGCTCTATGAGTCACCAAAATTACCAGTACTTTTAAGTTTAGATAGCCAAAGTACTATATGCTTATGCTTAGGCACACAGCAGCACACTGATTCTTTTACAAAATAAAACAAACAAACAAAACTTTCTGCTCCTGCAGAGTTTCCATTCTACTAAGGAAGAATAAACAGTAAAACAGAGTAGTAAGTGTTATGGAGAATGCAGTGTATGTGTGCGTGCTATTTTAAGTAGGGTGATCAAGGAAAGGCTTACTTTAGGTGACAATGGCTGAAAACGGCACAGTGGAGAGCTACAGTTGACAACCGTATTCTCAAGGTTGTGCAAAACAAGTGGAAGGGCTGTGAGGTAGGAAAACAGCCAGGGCTTGGGTCTTCTTTCAGTTTGCTGTTACACTATTTACTCCAGAGGTTGGAGCGATTGTTACCCCACATTATACACACACACACACACACTCCCCCATGGCTTCAAAGTGCCAAATGTCTACCTATACCACACAGGAGTTTTCATACCACACAAGAGTTTTCTGAACTCCAATCTACTGGACACACCACGTGGCTATGAAACACGCAAAGTCAGCACATACAAAGCTAAATTTCTGTCTGAACTTGTCTTATTTTATATTTCACAAAAGAGCAATATTATTTATTTGTTTGCTAAAACCAGGAATTTTCTTTCTTTTCCTTTACTAACTATACCTAATTATGTAATATACAAATAACTTTATTTACCAAATCTATCTTTTGTGTGGCACATGCACCCATGTGTAAGTACAGCTGCCTGGTGTGTGGGCCCAGGTGCTTACATATATAAGCATAAAAGCAAGTGGACAATGTTGGGTTTGGGCACCTTGCTCTGTTACTGTCTTGGTGCCCTGAAACAGGATCTCTCATTGAATCTAGAGCTAGCTGGTGTCTAGGAAAGCCCAGAGATCCTTCTCGTCTCTGCCCTCCATGGTGCTGGGCTTACAGGCTAACATGGCCACAGTTTTTATGAGTGCCAGTGATGCCAGATCCTCAGGCCTGAGCTGTAAGAGCTCTCACTGCGCCATCTTCTGAAGCTCTGTTTGTTTTGTTTTTAAATACAGACAACAGTCTATGTATGTGTCCCTTTAAGGGAAGGAACACAACTGTGGTCCTGCTTCAGCCAACTGGCTCTTGTTTTCATCCTTTCGGCAGCTGCCTTGATTTGGATGTCAGTCTTCCCTGGTTATTTTCCCACTTCTCACTGGTATTTTCCACCAGATTCCTGGTTACTTCCTGTAATTCTCTCAATGACTCTGCTACTTTTGGGTAGAATCATCAGTTTCATTATACTCCTGCATTATTCCCACTGGTATGTAATCATACTTCAATATTTTTATTCCTTTTTAAAATTATTTATTTTTATTTTATGAGCATTGGTGTTTTGCCATGGGAGTCAGGTCCTTTGTAACTGGAATACAGACAGTTGTGAGCTGCCACGTGGGTGCTGGGAATTAAACCTGGGTCCCCTGGAAGGGCAAGTAGTGCTCTTAACCACTGAGGCATCTCTCCAGCCTATTTTTTTTTTTTTTAATTTTTAAAAAATTTTCTTTGGTTTTTTGAGATAGGGTTTCTCTGGATAGCCCTGGAACTCAGTCTGTAGACCAGGCTGGCCTTGAACTCAGATCCACCTTCCTCTGCCTTCTGAGGGCTGGGATTAAAGGATGGTGCCACCACCATTCCATAGTACTTTCTTTTAAAAAAAAGTGTCCTTTGATGCCACACAGTACCCTGACTGCCACGCCACTTCTCAGGCCTCTACAAAGCTAAAATTCTCTAATTGTTGTCCACTACAGTCTAAGTAGGAACTTTATCTCTGAATACACGAACACATACACTCTATCTTAGTGGTTCTCAACCTTCCCAATGCTGCGACCCCTTTTATATAGTTCCTCCTGTTGTGGTGACTCCTAACCTTAAAATATTTTCACTGCTACTTTGTAACTGTAATTTTGCTATTGTTCTGAATTGTAATGTAAATATCTGTGTTTTCGGATAGTCTTATGCGACCCCTGTGAAAGGGCCATTCAACCCCCCCAAAAGGGGTCCTGACCTACAGGTTGAGAACCTCTGCCTTACCTTCTCTTTTCCCATTTATTTGACCACCCATCAAAAGGCATTCTTCTTCACCATTTCACTAGTAACTAACTGGCTTAACCACCTGACCACCTATATGCTGCCACTCCCAAATGAACGACTTATGACTGACTTGCTTGATAACTGATGAATAGGGGATATCTGTCTCTCTCATTTTATATTACTTTAAACAGTACATTGTCCTCTGGTCCCTTCTAGGTCACTGGGCCTCACTACTCTCTCCACATGTCATTCTCAATCCTTTGCAGTAGTCTAGGCACATGAGTCTCTTGTTTTAGGCATCCATTTTCCAGGGCACCCCTAACCCCATCATCTATTTGGTCACCAATTTGTCTAAAACATCAAAGGCCCCTTGTGTTTCTCCTGTCAACTTTTTAAAATTTAAAAACATCTTAAAATTACGTGTCTGTCTGCGGGTACATGCTCATGTGAGTGCAGGTACTCCAGGAAGCCCAAAGCGTGTCAGGGACCTTAGAGTCGGAGTTATAGGCCATTGTGAGCCTGTAACTCAACTCCACTCTCTGCAAGAACCTTACAGGTTCTAATTACTGAGCCACTTCTCTAGTCCCTTCTCTTCAATTTTTGTTGTTCTTGTTGGTCTATTTATTGAGGCAAGGTCTCCTTCAGGATGGTCTGTAGACATTTTCCAGCCTCACCCTTGGAGTGCTGGGAATACAGGCTTGTTCAATCCACTCTCAGCCTTCCTCAGGTCCATGATCTCGTCTCTTCTTCCAACTTCTGTCTTCTTTTTTATTGCTCTTACTGATGTACAGGTCTTTCTAACTACACTGTAAACTTTTGGGGACAAGCACCTCTTCTAACAGTCACCCTAACAGAATGCTTATCAAAAACGATGACTATAGTAGGACAATTCTGCAACTGCCCGTTAGTGGCCTAGATCAGTACTGACCCAAACTACCTGAAAAGATACTTTCACGGGCAAAACTTAAGGATTTTCCCTCCGCGCGCGCGCGACTTATGTGCAATACAACTGCAATCTAGAAACATTACAGCTGACAGGCAATGAAGGCTACAGCTAGCAGACAAGCCTCGAGGGCGCTGACAAAGGTGCTAATTTGGACGGTCGCCCCCAGCGACAACTTCCCAGGAGCAGACACACACGAGCCCCGTTCTCCTAAGGCCAGGTGGCGTTTCCCGGGTCGGGATGGCGACAGCGCCCAACTCCAGTGGAGACTCACCATCAGGAGTGTGAAGTTCGTTAGGTCGGGGGCCGAATCCCCGCAGGGAACGAACATGACTGCCCTGGGCGGGAGAGAAGCACGAGCACCGGCCAGGAAGAGGAGGTCTCCTCCGTAGTGCAGCAGGTGGATCACGTGACCCGCCGGGGGTCCTTCGGGTCCTTTGGGCGCCCGGCGCTCTGCCTGATCACAGCGCGGAAAGAGGCCTTAAGCGCGCGGCGGGCGGCGCTTCCCGGGGCGTAGGTAAGGGAACCGAAGGCCGAGGACGTCGGGAACCACGCGTGGGGTGTGGGCGGGAATCCCCGAGGAGGCGGCGGGGCGGACGGCGCCGATCAGGCAGCTCGGAGGACAGCCCCGGCGTCTGTCAGTCCGCACCGTTTGAAAACAGTTCGTTGTGCCGCCGCGGCAGCCGGGTTCCCGCCCTGCCGGGTCTGACGCGACCGCGCCGCCGCGGCGCTTTGTGCTCCGCCCGCCACTGATGCTGCGTGCTCGGGACGACGGGCTCCGCGGTTGCATGGTCTGAGGCTGGCCGCGAGGCGCCAAAGTCGGCATCATGTCGCTGCCTCCGGAGAAAGCCTCGGAGCTCAAGCAGCTCATCCACCAGCAGCTGAGCAAGGTGAGGAGCGCGGGCGGACGGACCCCGAGCTCTCTCGGTGGGGACCCGAGCTTCGGCCGGGTGGGAGACGCGCAGGGAGTGCTGAGGGCTCTGCAGCCGGGGTGTGGGACGGCTGGGCAACGGAGGCGATCGCTGGCGATTTCCTCCAGTTCAGGTAGAAGTAGTCCAAGGCGAGATGTCAGGGTTACCCTTAGCCAGGAACCCCGATCTGCAGTAAGAGGATCATAAATGACCGACCACGAACGCATTTACCCCACTCGGGGCTTCCAGGAGAAAGAAGCGCGAGTTTGAACCTGCGGCGCTCCACTGCTGCCTGTAAGCTGAAGTAATAAAGCCTCTTTATGGTGTGTCCGTGCGCCAGGGTTTGTGCCGGGTCTCTGGCTTCTTTCGTCGAATCCTCCAAACAGTCTCACTTTTCCATCCTATAGGCAAGGGAGTAGGCTGACAAGTAAGTTTAGAGTTGCAAGTTGAATCAGCGGAAAGCTGAAATAACTCGCCTTTGGGTCTGCCTCCTCTCAGGTTTGTGTTTCTCTACTTCCCCTCTAAAGATTGGTTTTCGTTAAATTATTTGTGGGCAACCAGCCGTAAAGGTAGTTAGTTGGTAACCAACCAGTTCACACTTGGTCTTAGCCAAAAGGCCGAGAAGCGATTAACCAACCAGTTCAGATTGCTTCTAGTATTTTGCTCAGAAGTCTCACCTCTTAAAAGCTTACTTTTACTAGCATTGGCCGTTAGTTTTAGAAGCCGAAAACTCTAGAAATGGTATTTATTTAACAGCTTTAGAATATTGTAAATTGTGAGTTTTCTCCACAGATGGATGTCCATGGCAGGATAAGAGAAATTCTCGCTGAAACTATACGAGAAGAATTGGCACCTGATCAACAGCATTTATCCACAGAAGATCTGATCAAAGCTCTTAGACGTCGAGGAATCATTGATGATGTAATGAAAGAACTTAATTTTGTGACTGTGAGTAATTTTTTAGGCAAACAAATTGAAAGTGTGACTATTTGTTGTGTCTAAGTTTGTAGGGTCTATACTTGGGGTTCTTCATTTGTAAAACCACTATAATTTCATTCTGTCTAGTAATAGCCCTTTTTCTTAGGGATTGTTTTTGTTTTGGTTTTTCAAGACAGGGTTCCTCTGTTTATAGTCCTGGCTGTCCTGGAACTCACTCTGTAGACCAGGCTGGCCTCTTACTAACAGAGATCCCCGAACTACCACTGCCCCTCCATTTTTTCTTAGTTTTTAAAAGAGGACTTGTTTTATGTGTGTGGTGATTTGCCTGCATGTGCGTCTGTGTACCACTTGCATGCCTGGTGGTCAAGAAGGGCTTCGGTCCCCTGGAAATGGAGTGAACCACCATCAGTCAGGGTGTTGGGAATTGAACCTGGGTCCTCGGCAAGAGCAACAGGTGCTCTAAACTACAGCTCCTATAATATCGTTCTGTCAGGTGGTGGTTGTTGTTGCTTTTCTTTTCTTTTTCCAAGCAGGGTTTCTTTGTGTATCCCTGGCTGTCCTGGAACTTGCTTTGTAGATCAAGCTGGCCTTGAACTCAGAGATCCTGCCTGCCTCTGCCTCCTGAGTGTTGGGATTAAAGTGGACCGCCACCACCCCCCAGCTCGTTTTCTAAGGTTTTTAGTTGGCCCCAACCTGAGTTGGCAGATAGTGCTGATGTGATGGGAGGTGTACACCATACTTCCCTCTCTGAAGTGGAGAAACTCCTGTTACTCTGTAGATGTCTTTTCTTCAGTTAGGCATGAGTTTAAAACAAGTACACTTATACAGTTCCTTAAGGAAAAAACTAACTGCACAAACTCCTCAGATCTCTACAAATAGGTCAGTAGTGGGATGTCTCCTGGTGAGCTTAGTAAGTAGGCCTTATTTTGAAAATGAGGCAATAATGAAAAACTGTGACCTCAATACAGGAATAATAATCTACTAGAAATAGGATGGACTCATACCCGGGAGAGTTGGGCACTTTAGTACACTATCATCTTTTGGGTTTTGAGGTTTGCAAATCCATTTGTTATAAAAACTGACCTATTAACAGGCTCTGCTTTATGAATGTTACTTTTTATGTCTTTGGTTGGTTGGTTGGGTTTTTTTTGTTGTTTTTTTGAGTCAGGGTCTCACTGTATAGCTCTGGCTGTCCTGGAACTCACTATATAGACAAAGCTGGCCCTGAAATCACAGAAATCCCCCTACCTCTGCCTTCCAAGTGCTGGGAGTAAAGGTAAATGCCACTATCCCCAAAAGCCAAACGTTATGTAGGGATTAAAGGAAGTTTAGCCTTGTTTAAGGTATTGGTTTGTTTTAAGGCCAGGCTTGGTGGCGCATGCCTTTAGTTCCAGCACTCTTGAGGCAGACAGACAGAGCTCTGTGAGTTCGAGGCCAGCCTGGTCTACACAGCAACCTCCAGGACAGCCAGGGCTACACAGAGAAACCTAGTCTCAAAACAACAACAACAAAAAGCTTAAAAAAAAAAAAAAATGTGGATGGCAAGATTTAAAGACAATTGAATCCCTTCGTATTAGACTTTTACCAGTTAGATCTCTTTTATGCAGGAATTTATTTTCATTTTAATTAGGCTAGCAGATAAAGGCTTTAGTTTGTTTTTATCTCTATTTTTTTTTTTATACTTTTGAAGGCAATACGACCTAATCTCTTGCTCTACGTCCTAGAGTAGCTTTGTGAAGGAGCCTAATCCTATAGTGCTTTGTTCTGCTACTGCCGTTCTCTTAACTAGAATCTTTATTTCCTCACTTTTATTTTTTCCCTCTACTTTTCCAGGACAGTGTTGATCAAGAACTCCCTTCTCCAAAGCAAGCTGTTGCTTTTGATAAACAGTCAACATTAAAAAAAAGTATGTATATACAGATATGTATTTTTAACAGAAACTTGTTTGTGGTTGGAAATGGACATGCTATAGTGTTTGGTATTTGATAGAAAACATTTCAAGTTTTTCTTTTCAAAATGAAGTACTTAAAATTTGTCATTAGTTAACCTAAAACTTAGATGCTGTTTTGCGTGAAATAGATCAGATATACTATATAGTATATCCAAAATCAGGAGCATTAATTTCTGATGTTGTAATGGTATATTTTATAAAAACTGATGATACAGTGCCTTTTATCCCAGCACTTGGGAGGCAGAGGCAGGTGGATCTCTGTGAGTTCTAGGCCAGCCTGGTCTACAGAATGAGTTCCAGGGCAGCCAAGGATATATAGAGAGACCCTGTCTCCAAAAACAAAGAGAGCAAACTATATGTGCTTGCTGTTTAATGGTGAAATAATTATTTGACAAATACAGTTACTAAGTTGATAATGATCTGAGTTGGCTTGTGGAGGTGATTTCATGCTTTATAAACAGCTAAAAAGCGAAGGTACAACTAACCTTGGCTTTGATTCTCTCAACTGTAAATTTAGTAAAGACTATCATATTATAGATCTCTGCTTGCTATAATGCAAATGATTCTGCTACATAGTAAACTGGGTGATTCCTTTTTTATTTCAGTCAAAGTCTTTGTTTCTGTCAAGTCGTTTCTAATGTCTTGATCACATTCATTCAGTTATCCAGCAGTTTCCTCATATGTTGCTACACTTTGCAGCTAATGTTGATCCAACACGGAGGTATCTTTACCTTCAGGTTTTGGGTGGAAAAGCTTTCTTGGAACATCTGCAAGAACCCGAGCCTTTACCAGGACAAGTTTGTTCGACGTTTACTTTATGTTTACATTATCGGAACCAACGTTTCCGCTCAAAGCCTGTTCCATGTGCTTGTGAGCCAGATTTCCATGACGGATTTCTGCTTGAAGTTCACAGAGAAAGTTTAGGTAAGAAACAGTAATGACACCTAATTAAACGTGTTTGCTTTTTGTTTATTGCAGAACAACTACAGCAATCTGTGCTATAGAGAGAGATTGTGAACCCGGCCTGGGGGCTCTACTTTGAATTCCAGCTCTCAGGGCACAAAGGCAGTCAGAGCTCTGAGTTGCCTAGTGAGACCTTGGGGGTTGAGGGAGGAGAGATTGATTATGGTAGATGAGTATCTCTAGTTTTTTGTTCAGTTTTAACCCCTTAGTACTATTTTCTTATTTAAATGAGTTCTTACCTGCTTCTTGCTCTATTCACTAATTTTCTCTTAATTTTTTTCTATGTTAATTGTTTGTTTTGTTTTGTTTTTAGTTAATTGCTTATATCTATCATGTACATAGTCTTTTGTACTTTCAAGTACTGGAATTACAAGTATGTGCCACCACACCTAGTTTTGAAACTTAACAGTCTAAGTTTGAATCTGGTTGTGGTGGTTCATGTTTATAGTCCTTATAATCCTATCACATGGCCAGTTTTAGCAGGAGGAGGGAGCTAAGACAGGAGGATTTCAAGTTGGAGGCCAGCCTGGGCTACATAGTGAGACCATGTCTCAAAAACATCACACATTAAAAAAAGTCAGAGTTTATATAATTTATCAATGCATTAGATATATTTTACTTATCAACTTAAAGCCATAAAGCAAGCAAAATTGCAGAAGTCTGCCTAAATAATTTAGTGCCTTTAAAAGATGCCTCAGAGATTTTTACCTTTTCCATTGTTTTTAATGAGCTGGGGTTTCAAGTAGCCCAGGCGTCCTTGAACTCAGTGTATAGCTGAGGGCGGCCCTAAGCTTCTGACTCTCCTGCCTACACCCTCTAGTGCTTGAGTTTTAGGTGTGTGCCAACAGATATGGTTTATTTGAGGCTGAGGTCAAACCCAAGGCCTTGTCCATAATAGACGAGCACTCTACAAACTGAGCTAAACCCCAGTCCTTTTGAGATTTTTTTCTCCCTATAAAAATGTTTGTTTGTTTGGGTTTTTTGTTTGTTTGTTTGTTTGTTTTTCAAGACAGGGTTTTTCTGTGTAGTCTTGGCTGTCCTAGAACTCACTCTGTAGACCATTAACTTTTTTTTAGTTTTTTGAGACAGGGTTTCTCTGTGTAGCTTTGCACCTTTCCTGGAACTCACTCTGTAGCCCAGGCTGGCCTCAAACTCACAGAGATCCGCCTGGCTCTGCCTCCGGAGTGCTGGGATTAAAGGCGTGCGCCACCACCTCCCGGCAAACATTAACATTTTTAAAGGGAGGCTACTATGGTGGCGCACGCCTTTAATCCCAGTCCTTGGGAGGCAGAGGCAGATGGATCTCTGAGTTCTAGGCCAGCCTGGTCTAGGGTTCCAAGGACTGCCAGGAAAGAAAGGAAGAAAGAAAGGAAGAAAGAAAGGAAGAAAATGTTAATGCATACACCACCACCACCACCCCCACACACACACAAAGACTTTTAAGAAATGTTAATTAGTTGGGCAGTTGTGGCGCATGCCTTTAATCCCAGCACTTGGAAGACAGAGGTAGGTGGATTGAACATCTGGCATTAATGCGAGTTCTAAGGTTCTGACCATTGGTCCTCTTGGTTGTGCAGCATGTACTATAACAACTACTAAGTCATCTTGGCCCCTGGCTCTTTCAGTTTTATGTAGATAATACTGTGATAATTTCTGGAGTTGTAGAATGAATGTAATTTGAGGATTAATGCTGACATGTGGTAGGGTTTTATATTTTTATTTTATGTGTATGGGCATTGTGCCTGCATATATGTGCGTTTGTGCACAATATGTGTTGTGCAGTGCCCACAGAGGCCAGCAGAGGGCATAAGATCCCCTGGAACTGGAGTTACAGAGGGCTGTGAGCGGCCATGTCGGTGCTGGGAATTGAACACGCAGGCTCTGCAAGAACAAGTGTTCTTAGTCACTGAGCCATCTGTCCAGCCCCCTGGAGTTTTAGGGTTCTCTTTTTGGTGTGATGTGCTTTTTTTGAGATGGGTCTCACTAAGTACTCTGACAGGCCTTGAACTCAAAGATCATACTACCTCTACTTTCAGAGTGCTGGGATTGGAGGTGTGTACACCTCACCTAGCTGATGGCCTTTTCTTTGTAGTATTATATAATATCATAAATTCTTTTCAAGAATAGAATTTTCATGGATCAGGAAGAATTGACTACAGTAAGTAACATAAGTAAATAACTTCTAAATAAGTCGTCATACTCTGCTAGTCCTATCAAATATCAGTCATTGAAATGGGATGATATTTTTCCCCCAGATTCTGGCATACTTTCAGAGACCTCACCAAATTATTTCATTGTATGTAAGCTTATTTAGTATACTTTTCAGTAAGAGTGTGTGTGTGTGTGTGTGTGTGTGATGTATGTTATGTATGTATGTATGTATATACCTGAGTGCTGTGTGTGTGTGTGTGTGTGTGTGCGCGCGCGCGCGCGCGCATGTGGTGCTGAGTATGGAATCAAAGGCTTTGGGCATGCTAGGTAATCACTACCATTTAGCTACACCCTCAGCTTGTAAAATGATTCTGTGTCCCTAAGTAATACATAATACGTGTATTTTGTCTTTGGTTTGTGTTGCTAGGTGATGGAACTAGAATGGCTGATTCAACAACAATGTTATCAATAAGTGATCCAATTCACATGGTGCTGATCAAAACAGACATATTTGGTGAGACCACTTTAGTGGCATCCTATTTTCTGGAATGGAGATCAGTTTTGGGCTCAGAAAATGGAGTGACCAGTCTGACTGTGGAACTTATGGGTGTAGGTATGATGATTAGTCACTCTTACCTTTTTATAAATATTGTTTGTAAATACATTTTATGTCGACAAAAGGGCTTTATGGGAGGGAGACCTGTAAAACAGCGGTTTTTTTTTTTTGTTTTTTTTTGTTTTTTGTTTTTTGTTTTGTTTTTGTTTTTCGAGACAGGGTTTCTCTGTGTAGCTTTGCGCCTTTCCTGGAACTCGCTTGGGAGACCAGGCTGGCCTCGAACTCACAGAGATCCACCTGGCTCTGCCTCCCGAGTGCTGGGATTAAAGGCGTGCGCCACCACCGCCTGGCTGTAAAACAGCGTTTAATCAGAATTTCAGTAGTAAGTTGTCTCAGGAATATCTGGAAGAACAATGCACCATGGTTCTTCAAAGTCAGTCTGGCTTATCTTAAGGAATTTTTTTTCCTGGAAAATGAATAGAAATTTTGGAGGTTCAACATTTTTTTTTTTTGTTAAATATAAAGTTATAAAGAAAACCAGGATTCTTTTAAACACATGAGTACATGTATGTATAAGCTTCTCCTGATGTGCCCTAGAGTACAGCATATCCCCATCACTACAGTGGTTCTTAGGGGCAGGTTATGGGTTATTTTGGTTTTGATTATGGCTGGAATGAGTTCTCCATATAGAACAGTTGGCCTGCCTCAGGCTGGGATTCTTGGCGTGTACCGCTGTGCCAGCGTCATACCAATGGTTATCGATGAATGAGTAGATAGATGTTCCTCTAGCCCCTTACAGTAGACAAGTGAGATCTGAAAGGGTTGCTAGCTTGTTCATCATCAGTAGCAATGAACAGTAAAGGACAGAGGTTGCACATTATTACTTCCTTGGATTTTGCATACTGCCTGCTATGCAGTATATATTAGCTCATAAACTGAGGAAAACAAAAGCTACTAATGTTTTATCTATAACATATAACGGAGTTGCATTAGTATTACAGCTTATCCATACAAGTTAAACCTGGGACTACATGACGGCTCAGTGGTTAAGATGCTGCACAGGCATGAGGAACCGAGTTCTATCCCCAGCGCCCACATACAAAGCTGGGCATGGCGGCATGCATCTGTAACCCCAGCTCTTGATGGCAGTGGAGACATGCAAATTCTGGGAACTCACTGTCCAGCCAGTCTAGCTAATTGGTGAGCTCCAGGTCCCTTGAGAAACTTTGTCTCAAAAGCTAAGGCTGAGGGCAGTAGTGGAAGGGACCCGGCATCAGCCTCTGGTCTCCACACTCACGTGAATGGGCAAGGCCATCTACACACACATATGCATGAGCAAGCACACATACAGGGGAAAGAAAGAAAGCTAAATTTGGTCAGTAGACAGCAAGGCCCTAGTAATTTGGAATCTAAATCAGACCCAAAATAGGTCTGTATTTAAATAAAAAGAACTAAAGTTCTGTTTACACATGAGATTTGTTTTAAAAAGTGATTTCTGGTCTTTTGTCTTCACAAATAGGCCTGGGCCTGGAGAGAGGGCTCAGTGGTTGAGAGCACTGGCTGCTGTTCTAGAGGACCCACGTTCCGTATACAGCATCCACAGAGTGGTTCACTAATTAATGATTGTTAGTTAACTGCAGTCTCTGGGGATCTGGTCTCCAAGGGCACTGCATGCACAAGGTGCAAGATAGATATTCCTGCAAGCACTCATAACTCTAAAATCAAAAACTCAAAATCACACAACAAAAGTAGGCCTAACATGGTAATCCTAACAATGACCTGGAAATAAGTGTATACTGATTTGCTTAAGAAGTATTAAATAGTCATATATCATGGGTCCAAAACGTGATGTGATAAGAAAGGGTAAACAGAATTACTGTATCTGTTAAAAAGTTTGAATACTTTCTTAATTGTCATGGAGACAATCTTAACAGTTGCTTTGGTTTTGTACTTAATGTAAAATCTAGTTGGAATTATATACTTAAAGATATAAATTTAACGCCGGGTGGTGGTGGCGCACACCTTTAGTCCCAGCACTCGGGAGGCAGAGGTAGGCGGATCTCTGTGAGTTCGAGGCCAGCCTGGTCTCCAAAGCGAGTTCCAGGAAAGGTGCAAAGCTACACAGAGAAACCCTGTCTCGAAAAACAAAAAAAAAAAAAAAAAAAAAAAGATATAAATTTAAGGGGCTGGAGAGAGATGGCTCATTGGTTAATAGCACTGGCTGTTCTTCCAGAGGACCTGGATTCAGTTCCCAGCACCCACATGGCAGCTTACAACTGTCTGTAGCTCCAGTTCCAGGGGATCTGATACCTTCACACCAGTGCACATAAAATAAAGTTAAATAAATAAAAAAAGCATTAACAAATTCCAAAAATATGAAAAAAATATAAATTTAAGAATTCCAAATCCATGAGGTCAGAAAAGTTCCTTAAATTTTTTTTAGAAAGCTAAGAATATATTTAATGTTATAATTATGTGCTTTAGTAAAAAAAAAAAAAATTTTTTTTTGATTTGGTTCATTTTAAAACTTTGAATCATTTTAAATATGAATATTAAGTGTAATGTTGAGTATTACCATTCTACTTAGGTGATAAAGCACCTTACTCCTAAAGTATTTTGGTTATACTTTGATTGACAAAATACACATAGTCCTGAAAGTCCTATGTTTTAAATAGTTTAAGTAGAGTTTTAACTATTTATTTGTATTTATAGGCACAGAATCAAAAGTTTCTGTGGGAATTTTAAACATAAAACTTGAGATGTACCCACCACTCAACCAAACACTATCTCAAGAAGTAGTGAACACGCAGGTAAGTCAGTTTCTCTTCTTTGTATGTTTGCTTTAGTTGTAGGACGTATGTACCCCAGAAAGTATTTTCTGTTTAGAAAAAACATAACATTCCTGTTCAGATGTGTACTATAAAATTAACCAGAGGGATAGGAAAAGAACTAGAAAGCTGGGCCTGCCGGGCTTTAATCCCAGCACTCGGGAGGAGGCAGAGCCAGGCAGATCTCTGTGAGTTCAAGGCCAGCCTAGTATACAGAGCAAGATCCAGGACAGGCACCAAAACTACACAGAGATACCCTGTCTCGAAAAACAACAACAACAACAAAAAAGACAGAAAGAGAAAAGAAAGAAAGAAAGAAAGAAAGAAAGAAAGAAAGAAAGAAAAAGAAAGAAAGAAAGAAAGAAAGAAAGAAAGAAAGAAAGAAAGAAAGAAAGAAAGAAAGAAAGAAAGAAAGAAAGAAAAAGCTGGGGCTGGTGGTGCAGCTCAGTGGTAGTGCTTGCTTAGCATGTACAAGGCTCCGGGTTTGATCAAACTCCAGGACTAGAAGTGTGACCGGGAAAGAGTCACAAAGTTGAAGGGGTATGGAGTAGCATCATGGTTGGTATGTAAAAAAGCTTTATTGCATTTGCATGTGTTTGTGTGCATTGGGGGTGGGGCTGTGCTGCTGTGTGACTTTCAGGAGTGGACGCTGTCATTGCACCATGCGGGTCCCGGGGATCAAGCTCAGGACCTTAGACTTTTGGGGGTAGACACCTTGGCCTGTGGCGCCATCTTCATTTCATAGACATTTACTGAGAGCTTGGTCTTTGTGTAATCCTCTGTAGAATGCTTGGGGAGGCTTTCTTTCCTGCTGGGGTCCAGCCTTGGCTCGAGTTCAGGTCCTGAGACAGGAAGGAGCACAAGGAAAAATCTGACCACCAGATGGATTGCACACAAGTGGCCCTGAATAGCTCGAGCCATCTTTATTTATCCTTTAACGGAGCTTGTTCTACCAGGCTTACATAAACAGTTCCATTATTAGTTTCTGTTTTTGACTTCTAAGAATTACATCGTAGTCATCATAAAAGCCCCCCTTTGTTCCCCTTTATGCTTCCCTAAACACATTTTCCCATCCCCTACATAATAACTGCATTCTAGACTTCGAGTTCAGCACTTTTGCAGGCTTAGCTAAATACCGAGCTAGGCACATCCTGCTCTTGCAGCACTTATGCCGGCTGGCAGCTGCTTGAGTTAAAAAGTTAAAAGGTTGTAGCCATAGGTACATTGCTTAAGGACAACAGTATTTGAACCTGAAAAATGTTTTCATATCTGTAAGATATACCTTTATGCTGGTCTGTGGTGGTGCACACCTTTAATTCCAGCACTCAGGAAGTAGAGACAGGTGGATCTCTGAGTTCTAATCTAGCCTGATCTACAGGGCGAGTTCCAGGACAGCCAAGGCTATACAGCGAAACTTTGTCTCAGAAAAAAAAAAAAAAAAAAAAAAAAAAGATATGCTTTTGTATTGTTCCCTGGCCTATAAGAAGTTCCTACTTGTCTCAGTCTCTCTGTAAAAGATAGACTTTGATAAGGCGCTCTTCCCATTCCACCATACCATTCTTCTTCCACCAATAGAAGCTCTTGTGGATGGTTAAGGTGGATCTATCCATCCCACATTTTGCATTGCATTTTTTTCCTATATTGAGTCAGAAAAGTTCTCAGGGTTAGGAATTGCAGTTAGTAATTCCAGATAAGAAATTTGAGAAGCATTAGCCTCCTGCTGAATCTTAGGGGAAAACATTTGAGAAAACAGAATTTCCAGGGAAAATTACAGGTGTCACATGTGTGACTGACAGTGAAACTAAAAACCACCAAAAGAATCAACAGCAGCCGGGCGGTGGTGGCGCACGCCTTTAATCCCGGCACTCGGGAGGCAGAGCCAGGTGGATCTCTGTGAGTTCGAGGCCAGCCTGGGCTACCAAGTGAGTTCCAGGAAAGGCGCAAAGCTACACAGAGAAACCCTGTCTCGAAAAACAAAAAAAAGAAAAAAAAAATCAACAGCATAATGAAAGAGAAAAGAGCCTGCAAGCCCTGTGAATCCAGCGCTGTGTCCTGCGCTGCCCCAAAGTCTACTGGTCTTTGCCAAGTGAGAGAGAGAGAGGGCCTCCACGGACCTTGCCCGTCTCAGAGATCCGTTGGACAGGCATTCATACACTGGTCTGGGACTCGGCTGCTCGGCCCCTGTACTCTCCTAACTATACTGTCGGGTCTCAGCAGTGACTACCTGTGTTTTGTGAGATCACCAGATTTCTCAGTCCCTTGAGTTGGATTTCTGTGTCCTTGGTCCTCAGTTGCAGCTGTGGCTCTGCTTTCTTGTGGAATAATTCTCCTTGACTGTGTACTCTAGTCTTGGAATTGTACTTTTATGCAACCCTATCATGTTTTATGGTCTTAGACTTTCTCCCTCTCCCCTTCTTTCTTCCCAACCACCCACTCTGTGGTACTGGACACAAACCCAGGGCCTTGCAACATGCTAGGCAATATAGTCTTGTTATCTCTTAGTTTTACTCCTCTTTTACTTTAATATATTTTACCTGTTTGCTATACTAGGGATTGAACTGAGGGCCTTACACATGGTAGACAAGCACTATGCCACTAAATTATAGTCATAGCCCTTTAAATTTTTATTTATTTATTATTGTGTATGTATATGTTATTTATAAAGCCATATGATATATAAACAAATTATTTGATTTTTTTTTTTTTTTTTTTTAAATTTAAGACAAGATTTCTCTGTAGCCCTAGCTGTCCTGGAACTCACTCTGTAGACTAGGCTGGTCTTGAACTCATAGATCCATCCCCCTTTCTCTGCCTCTCAAGTGCTGTGATTAAAGGTGCATGTCACCACTGCCCCAATAATTATTTTAATTACAATTTATTTTGTTGGGGTTTTGTTGTTGTTGTTTTGAGACAAGAGTGCCTGGGCTCAAAGTTTGTTGTTTTTGAATTGGGAATTGAATCCAGGAGTTCATGAATTATGTACATCTTATACCACTGAGTGTCATCCCCAGACCCGTGGGTTCTCCATTTTTTTTTTTTTTTTTTGACACAGGCTCTCACTGTGTACCTTTGGCTGGCCCGAACCTCACAGAGATCCACCTGCTTCGGCCTCCCATGTGCTAGAATTAAAGGCCTGTGCTACAACACATGTCAGGTTCTTCTTCTTCTTTTTTTTTTTTTTTTTTTGCCCGAG
>NC_081435.1:54957866-55030366 GCF_949786415.1 Peromyscus eremicus | reverse complement strand
TCCTGGATCTTGCTCTGTAGACCAGGCTGGCCTCAAACTCACAAAGATCCACCTGCCTCTGCCTCCCGAGTGCTGGGATTAAAGGCGTGCGCCACCACCGCCCGGCTAAAAAAGAATATTTTATCATGACAACAAAACATAATCTAAGGCTGGCCATTATAACTTTTTTTCTTTCCCTACAGTTCTAGGGATCAAACGTGGGACATCTTCATACTAGGCAAGTGGTCTGCGGGTGAGCTACACCCAGCCCACCAACTGTCTTTGATGTACAACCTCATGTATAGTAGTCACATTATGCATTGTGGCCAAAATCTTTATGTTCCCAGGACAGCAGCCCCCATTTCCATACCCAGCCTCTGGCTCTACCCCACCCTTCTGTCTCTATGGATCTGACAGCTCTGAATGCCACAGGCTGGCTTATTTCCCTCAGCACAATGCCATAAACACTCATCTGTGAGTCTGTGCTCCATTTTTAGGGCTGAGCCATAAGTGGGCCGATTCCTCCTCCTGGCTATTGGGAACATGGAGGTGATTGTGCAAATAAGAAACCAGGGGGTACAGACTTTCGTCTTTTGTCACTTTTTCCTTTCTTCTGGGCACTGGCCTTGCAGCCGACGGATCACTCTGCTGGCACCGGGTTTGACAATGACCCTGGCCATGCAAAGCCTCATTCTTTCCCAAAGGATGGAGTGGAGTGGAAGCTCTAATACCTTGTGGTCTCCTTACACAATACTCACTCCTGACCCGGTTGGCTCCTCAAGTGACCCTCTGCCCTTTGAGGGGTGGGGTGGGTGGGACAGTGGGGGCCAAGGGAAAGGGTGCTGACCAGACCCGTGACTAGCCCTTGGGGAAACTTGCCTGCAGCCAACACCCTAACCCTTCCTGGGTGTAGGTTGGTAGTATTAACCACAGGGCTGATTAAGTAGCTTGCTGAGCACCTCGGGAGACCTGCTGGGTTTTCTCTGGCCTGCTCTCTATCCTACCACCACCCAACACCTCGAATTCTGTGCTGCACACACCGGCGGCCACAGCTGTCAGTTAGGGACACCTCTGGGGAGGCCTGGGGACTCACAAACACCTCTGGTGGTTTGCAAGCTGTGTTTTCTGTAGCACTCTAGAAAAGATGCAGTTAGAGCTAGTGTAAACTCCACGAGCAAAGCTTTCCAGGGTGGATCATAGCAATGAGTCATTGTCCCATGCCTTGTACACAGGTCTCCATGCAGGGTGCCTGCACCCAGCTTGGGAGCCAGCTGGAGTGAAATGAAGCTCATCCCTGAGTGTGCATCCACTCTGCTTGGCTCAGGAAGTTTCCAGCATCTGTTTCTATTTTCATTCCTGTACCTTCAGGACCAGAGGGAGACCACACATCTCCCCACTGCATACTTCCTTTTGCCACACCCCCTGGTTAATCTTTCCCTCGATATCCTGGGAACAGGAAGCAATACTCAGAGCCCCTACACTCACATGGACAGGCACAGGGAGGGATCGGTTCCAAAGACACCGGCTTCCTGCAGCGCCTTTTGCTTCTCAGGATTTCTGAACTAAGCCACAAGTCTTTAATTAAAAAAAAAATTATTTTATGTGTGTGGGTATTTTGGCTGCATATATGTCTGGCCACCGCACTGTGTGTGAAATGCCCAAGGAGACCAGAAGAGGATGTTGGATCTCCTGGGTCTGTCGTTGCCAGTATCTGTGCCAGGCTGGTTGGATTTCCAGCCTCCAAAACTGTAAGCTAACTGAAACTCTTTTCAACAAGGGGCCGGCCTCAGGTGTTTACGTACAACAGTGAAGAGCTAGCGGATACAATAACCTTGTCCACCTGTTTGCATGCAAGCTTGTCTCCTTCTGCTTTCACCTGGAAGCTTCTAGAAGAGAGCAACAATGTGTGCTATAGGTGACCGGCTCTTAGGTCAGAGTCTAGAGTTGCAGCTCCTGTGGGAGAAAAGCTGTGAGCACTGCGGACGACAATGGCGACCTACAAACAAGGTTGTGGCACAGTAGCGTGGGCACGGCTACATGACAGGGTGAGCAGCTGCTTTCTAATTGACGTGAGGGCCACCCCACGATAGACAAACTATGCCTGGTACTGTGAAACGGTTCCAGAGCCCAGGGTGAGGGCCTAGCTTAGGCACGGTTCTGGCTAGCTCTTTTAAATTAACCCGCTTCTCTTACTCTACCTTTTGCCTCTGGGCTTTTTACTTTTCCTTTATTCTGTATATATTACTTTCACAGCTTTTAGAGTCTGTCTGTCTGTCTGTCTGTCTGGCAGCTACCTGGCTTCTTGCCCCAGGCATGTCTCCCCCTTCCTCCTCCTCCTTTTCTCCTCCTCTTTATTCTCTCTGCTGCCAGCCCCACCTGTCCTTTCTCTGCCTCGTGCTATTGGCTGTTCAGCTCTTTATTAGACCAATCAGGTGCCTTAGGCAGGCAAGGTGAAACAAATGCAACACATCTTTACATAATTAACCACACATCCTTATACCATTAAACAAATGCAGCATGAACAAATGTAACACATCTTTGCCCAATTAAAATAGTCACAACACACCCCATCAGTCACTAATTAAGAAAATGCCCTACAGATGGATCTTATGGAGTCATTTTCAGTTGAGTTTCTCCCTTTCAGATAACTTAGCTTGTGGCAAGTTGACATGAAACTAGTCAGCGTGGTGTCAGACTGCATTATAAATACTTAAATTTATACCCATAGATTTGTGCTACATTCGGTGTTGGTTCGAGAAGCTTTTTCTTAAACAGTGGACTTGCAATCTGTCCGACTAAGGAGAGTAAGTAATTGTTTTATGCTTGGCCTTACACAGGACGTCTATATCACCCCTTTGGAGGCTCAGGGAATATATGCTGTGAAAAGATGTCTTCTAGATAGGACGAGTCCACCGCACTCATGAACTCACAGTACCTGTGGGTACAAGATGGAGCCTGCTAACGTGCCAGTATGGATGGAAAAGGGGTTTCTGAGTCCCCTCTCCATGAAGGACTATTGGCAGGTAATAGTTTCTGGGGAAGCGAGGTCCAGTTTTTTCAATCGTGTTGCCCATGCTCTAGTAAACAACGCCCCATTCACATTCATGCAAGGGACCCTGTTTAACTCAGCGGGTCACACACAAAAAGAACACTATGAACGTAGAGGGGTGCTATGGGCAAGAACAAGATTTCAGCCGGTTGATGGTGGAGCAAGCCTTTAATCCCAGCACTTGGGAAGCAGAGGCAGGCAGATCATTGTGAGTTCGAGGCCAGCCTGGTCTACAAAGCCAGTTTCAGGACAGCCAGGGTTATACAGAGAAACCTTGTCTTGAAACAACAACAACAACAACAACAACAACAACAAAATACCCAAGATTTTAGTGAGAGGGGTGAGAGGGTAATGGGGTTGTGGGAATGATTAAAATTCATTATGTTCACGCATGAAGCTGTTGAAGAACGAACAGGGATGTAACTATGGTAAATCCAGGCCAGGAGTAGTGCTGGCACAGCATTTTACAGGTTCCAAATATGCCATCCCCAAATACACCACCTTGGCATAAGGGTTTTGAGTGGGACACAAGCTAGAGTCGACAGTTGTAAGAAGAGTCCCTGCTTACTCCTTTCCTGTGTGTGTGTGTTTACATTTTATTGTATGTGTGTGGGGTTTTGTCCACACGTATGTGAACTACATGTGTATAGTGTGTTGGAGATCAGAAGAGGGTATTGGCTCCCCGGGAATTGGAGTTGCAGGTGGTTGTGAGCCACCATGTGGGTGCTAGGGACTGAACCTGTGTCCTCTGCAAGGGCAGCCAGTGTTCTTAACTTGTTTTATGGTTTTGTTTTTGTTTTTGTTTTTCTGAGGCAGGGTTTCTCTGTGTAGTTTTGGTGTCTGTCTTGGATCTTGCTCTGCAGACCAGGCTGGCCTCGAACTCACGGAGATCCTCCTGGCTCTGCCTCCCGAGTGCTAGGATTAAAGGCGTGGGCCACCACTGCCCCGGCCTTGTTTTATGTTTATAATGGAAATTTAAAAAGTACCTCTTGGGCACTTTCATGCATGCTACAATGTATTTTGATCACATTTATTCCCGCTCTTCCCTATAACTACACAGATTCACCTCCACCCTCTTTAGACTTCATATACTTTTAAAAATAACCCACCAAGTCCAGTTTGTATTGCACTAATCTAAACATCCATTTAACAAAATAATAGCAGTAGGTTCAACCATGGCACCTACCAGTTCCCAGCCATGGGTTCTTGGTCAGATTTATACTACCAGGCATGCATTTGCCCCGTGTGGAGTAGACTTTAAATCCAATCACAAACAGCTGGTTACCCCCATATTTATGCCACTATCGCATCATGGGCACATCTTGCTGGGACACTCATTATCGTAGCTCATAGGGCTCACAGTTGGATGAGACTGTTAAGCTGGGCGGTGGTGGTGCACACCTTTACTCCCAGCACTCAGGAGTCAGAGGCAGGTGGATCTCTGAGTTAGAAACTGGCCCGGTCTATACAGCAAGTTCCAGTCCAGACAGGGCTACCTAAGAGACTCTGTCTCAGAAACAAATCACCAAACAACAGCGAAAACAAAACCACCACCACCACCAACAAAAACCTTAAGTGAACTCTGTATTTATTTATTTTATGTATATGGGTGCTCTATGACTTTATGCCAGAAGAGGGCACCAGATCCCACCAAAGATGGCTGTGAGTCACCATGTGGTTGCTGGGAATTGAACTCAGGACCTCTGGAAGAGCAGCCAGTACTCTTAACTGCTGAGCCATCTCTCCAGTCCCCTTAAGTAGACTCTGAACAATCAAGTTTTATATTTCTAATCAGACTTGAATTTTTATTTCACACATTTTTGACATGGCTCCTACTTTTTGGTTTTTCAGAGATCTATCACACGTCACGAAACGGGATGTAATCTGTCATAATACTGTCGCCTTGTGCCATATAATCATAGATACAGGGGATCACTGCTGCTAAAATTTCCCCACTTCCAGGGACCCACAACCTCATATCCTCACTGTCCAGGACATGGTGCAGTTCGCCAGCACGGACAACAGAGGGCGCGCTACCCTTAGGAAGAAGATCTCTGGACCAGGATGCCAGCAAGGCCAAGGGCTTTCTGGACAACAGGTTGCAGAGACTTAAGGTGCATATAACTTTCAGGCAATCGCTTGGTCTGGGCCTGGTTGCATCTCCTAGGACCCAGCAATGTGGAATTGTGCGATCACCTTGCAGCTTGGCAAACTGCTTCCCATCTCCCCGTCCCAGCATAGAAAGCTTTGGCTTGCCAGAAGTTATAGTGTGGTCCCATGTAGCGATATGACAGCCCCACCCTGGGGACGCTGGAAGCTGCTTGCTATTATTTACTTTAGCATTATAGTGCATGGGGTCCTGAGATTGAGTTGGCTTCTCTGCTTCTCTCCGGAGAAGCTGACCGCAAAGGGCAACACCTCTGTTTGGTTTAGGAGGCTGCCGAAGGGCCTGTAAAACCTGCCTGCCTCTCGTCTCCCACCTGCCTCCCTTGGTGCTGGCCTGAAATAGGATCTAAGAATAAAGCTGACCAATGCAGCATAGATAAAACCAAGAGCCCCAGGCAGTCTGTCCCTCTGCCCGGCGTCTTGTTTGGACCCCTCTCGCCCGCATCTTTAGGCATGCCCGGTTCCTGTGGCCCGGTAGCCCTTACAGAGACCTCCCAGGAGGCCTGGAGTCCTCCACTGTAAACTGCCGCAGCCGGTACATCTTGTCACAGTTCCTAGGTGCTCCTAATGTGACTGCCACCTCTTCAGACTGGTCTGCTTAGAGTCCCTCCTGGATCAGACCTGGTCCACTAGCAAGGAGTCATTTCCCCAATACAGTCCAGACATACCTCTGCCTCCAAGGGAATCGGTGTGCAGACGTGAGTAAACTTTCCCCTATGGATGTTAATTTTGTTACAATCTCTGGAAAGTCAAGTGAAAATAGAAAAATAAATGGAAAAAAAAAAAAAAACAAAACAAGCCAGGCAGTGGTGGCACACATCTTTAACCCCAGTATTCATGAGGCAAAGGCAGGCAGATCTCTGTGAGTTTGAGGCCAGTCTGGTCTGCGGGGTAAGTTCCAGCACAGTCAGGGCTACACAGAGAAACCCTGTCTCAAAAAACAAAAAACCAAACCCACACTACTACAGAGCTGGGACACAGAGACACATTTTAATAACTGTACCTATTAAAGGCTTTAAGTCAGTCCTTGTTGAAAACTGAAAAACAAACACCCTTAGCTCCAGGCAGGGATACTTCATGTGTGCGTCCACGTGACCCTCAGTAACTAATGCCCTGTTGAGATAAACTCTTAAAGGTGGGGTGGACTGGTAGACTTGACTCTGCCCAGCAACCCCTTCAGCTCCAGAGGGATAGGAGTCGCTGTGGCACCTTAATGACATCTCATGGGGAGATGTGGACTCTTGCAGTCACCAGCAGTTGGCGTGAAACCCACAGGTGGGCAGAGGGCTTCGCAGCACCCTGACCTGTTGGTTGTTTTGTTTTTTGAGACAAGATCTCTATGTGGCCTTGGCCGTCGTGAAACTCACTCTGTAGACCAGGCTGTAGAAAGTCACAGAGATCCGCCTGCCTCTGTCTCCTGAGTGTTGGGATTAAAGGCGTGCGCCACCACACCTGCTCCATTCTGGCTCTTTTGGCACGGTTTCGGTGAAGTCCCAGAACTGGCTGCAGACAGCACCCAGCCGAGGCTGGACAGAGAGAAGGATGTGTCTTGCTGAGACTAAGCCATGCTCCTTCCTGTTGATGGCCCAGTCTCAGCTGGTGGTTGGAAGATGCTGTGCTTGACCTGAGTGACCCACAGCCTTGCCTCTCTCCCCCAAACATCCAGGGATTAGTCTACCAATTAGCTTGCCCGGTGCTGCTTGTGTCTATATATCTGCAGCACACTCTGCCCAATGGCACTGGGAGAACTGGGTTAACCTGAAGGGTCTGTGGTGGTTTTAAAGAAAATGGCCCCCAAAGGGAGGGGCACTATTAGGAGGTGTGTCCTTGTGGGAGGAAGTGTGTCATTGTGGGGGCGGGCTTTAAGGTCTCAGATATGCTCAAGATACCAGTGTCTCAGACTACTTCCTCTTGCCTAGGGTCAAGATGTAGGACTCTCAGCTCCTTCTCCAGCATCACGTCTGCCTGCCCGCCACCATGCTCCCCACCATGAGGATAATGGACTGAACCTCTGAAACTGTAAGCGAGCCACCCCAATGAAATGTTTTCCTTAAGAGTTGCCGTGGTCATGGTGTCTCTTCACAGCAACAGATGCCCTAAGACAGGGCCCATCTTATTTCCTTATTTACTCTGAGACATTGTGAGAGCTTCACTCACTCCACGTATTGATATATAAGGTCGTTCGGCCAGAGGGGCATGTCTATCACATGATTGATAGCATTCTCCCTAAATGGCATTGACTTGCTACCTGGGAACTTCTCTTAAAAGTGTATAACCCCCCCCCCCCCATACACACACATGCTTGCTTCCTCACCATATGATGGCCTGCTCTGGCTTCTCACCCAATCCCACCCACTATGCCGAGGTCACTCACACTGTCACCATGCAGCCCGACGCTGGTCCTTGTGCAGCTCCCGCCCTGCACCTGATGCAGACTCAGTGGGCTCTTGGGGCACAGGCCCATGAGAGGTTGGTATATACACATCAGCAGTCACAAGCAGAAGCTCCCACCAACAGAAGGGTCCCTAAGGGCCTCAGCACCTCAAACCTCTCCACTGTGAGCTGCATCCGTTCCATCTCCCCTCTTCTGCAGACCCATGTCCTCTGACCCTCAGGTTCAGGCACTATTCATGGGCTGCCTCATGGGCTCTGGGGTGTCTGTCCTGCATCTAGGCTTGAACACTGTGTGCTGTAGGACATCCCGCCCCCCTTTTTTTCTTTTTGGTCTTTCAAGACAGGTCTTGCTATGGAGCCCTGGCTGTCCTGGAACTATGTAGACCAGGCTGGCCTCCAACTCAGAGATCCTCCTGCCTCTGCCTCCTGAGTGCTGCCATCTAAGGCATGTACCACCACCGCCTGGCTCTGTAAATGGCTTTTCAATCAGACAAAACCTGTCTAAGTTAAGGGGCAGCCACTTCTGGTTTCTCTAATAGGTGAGCCATCCTAGTGAGCTATGGAAGATGTTATAATGTTTGACCTTTTAAATAGCAAAAGCAAAAAAAAAAAAAGTAATTAATTGTGCACAGTAAAGTGCCTGTAGAATGATTAGTATTATAGATTTTAAAATACTAGAACAAAGCATTTGAATGTTTTCTCATAAAAGAAATGGCAAATCACTAATGTTCTTTACTGATTTAAACATCATATAAAGCGCATACATTGACGTATCACATGTGTCTCATAAATATATATAATCTTTACATTTTTATGCATTGAATTATTTTTTAAAAGGACGGACAAGACAGTGAGGGGCTAACTCTTTGATAAATGCTGACATACTGATGCCACCCTGTTCTTTACCACAGACTAACCAGCTGCCTGCCTGGACACCAGCCGCTTCCCTCTCCGCTTCATGAGGTAGAATCTGGTCACTCTGCCAGGGCACACCACAGTGACAACCGAGAAGCACAGGGAAGAATCTGAGCAGAACAACATCCTGTCCTTGAGTGAAGAGTGATGGAGATGAACTCGGTAACAACAGCAGAAATCCACCCATGCTTTGCACTTGCTGGCTTTTCCCAGGATGCCCAATGATGTCCCTCGACAGTTCTGAGGGAAGGGCAGGTCAGGAGCAGGCACCCAGCGGCTTACCTGAGGCAGCACCAACCAGAACACCAACAACCCACACCTGACTGACCCCCTGCTGCTGACGGCAGGGCTTTTATCATTTGGTTAACTGATAAAGGTAGGCCCAGAAAAGTCTTTCCTCTACTGCTGTGACCCTTTAACACAGTTCCTCATGTGGTGGTGCCCCGCAACCATAACATTATTTTGTTGCTACTTCATAACTGTAATTTTGCTACTGTTATGAATCATTACGTAAATATCTGTGTTTTCCAAGTGTGAGAGAGCCGTTCCACCCTTCCAAAGGGGTCACAATCCACAGGTCGAGAATCACCCTTCTACAGGATGCTACTGGCAAAGCTGTTGAAATAAAGATGGAGTTGCGGGGAGTGTGTGGAAGCTGATGAGAGACTCTGAAGGAATGGACTGACTGAGCAGCAGACAAGATGGATGCTGTTTGGAACAGAAGTAGAAAGGCCCCGTGTGGGAGGGAGGATGGGGATTTTGCTGACTTGGAACACCACAGAAGCAACTGGCCAGCTGCATTCCTGACAGATCCCTCAAGGAATGAGTGAGCCAGCAGGGTCCCTGCCTGACCCAGCCTTGGGGCTTCCCTGTTCCTCGGAGCTCTGTTTCTCTTGGAGCAGTAGGATTCTGTCAGGCTCACAGCTCGGAGTCAGTGTTAGACTCAGGCTCCGTCCGCATCTCACTGAGGAGAGGCTGTTCTGCAGAGCCATTTATTTGAAGATCACCCCGGTAATTATTCCGTCCAGGAGATCTTCATAACTAAGTACTACATCTCAAAATGCACATTGAGTCTGACGAGTTTCCTGTGCATCTGCTTATGTGCTAGGTACTGTTTTGAGGTTATTCTGAGAAAATATAAAGGAACAAATCAGAAAATATCTTATTGCCAGGCATGGTGGCGTATGCCTGTAATACCAGCAGTGGGGAGGTAGAGGCTGGAGAATCAGGAGTTCAAGGCCATTCTTGGCTATATAGAAAGTTCTAGGCCAGCCTGGGATTCAGGAGATCCTGCCTCAAAGAAATGAAACAGTCCACCTATGGAAAAGTGCTACTAGAATAAATGTGTATGAAACAATCATGCAGATAAAGCAACTTCTGGAGATGAAAAAAAGCACAAAGAACCCCAAAGCCATCTCAAAATGGCTTAACTACTTTTGGAAGTATTCAGGAGCTTGAAAAGGCCAGGACAATTGGTCCCAGGAAGACACTGGATGGCGAGCCTTGCTTTTTTTTTTTTTTTTTTGCTAGTATAGCCACATGTGACGGACAATTTCCTCAAAGAGAAAGAGTACTTGATAAAGGCACAGAGCTCATTTTATAGTCAAACAAGGGAAATATGCAAATTTCCCACTAATTAAGAACAAGGTGCCGGACAGTGGTGGTGCATGCTTTTAATCCCAGCACTCAGGAGGCAGAGGCTGAGGGATCTCTGAGTTTGAGGCCAGCCTGGTCTACAGAGTGACCTGTAGGGCAACACAGAAAAAACCCGGTCTCCAAAAACAACAAAACGAACAAGGTATTTTCTAGCACAGAAGGAAAGCGCCGTCTCTCTCCCACGGCAGCTACGGCATGGCATGTGTGGCAGTGGCCGGGAAAAAGGCCCTGAGACAAATTACAGATACTTCAGAGCCATCTGGGCCTCGTCTCCACAGTCTAGATCCACAGACCCAGAATTCCGGTCTTTAGGGTTGGGATGTAGCTCAGAGGTATTAAGCTTGTCTTATGTGCATGAGGTCCTGAGCTCTATCCCAGCACCACCACCCCCCCAACAAAATCAAAACCAAACTCCCGTCATTTAAAAAGTTTCAACTCCCCAGAGATTTTGTTTAAAAGAATGTTTGTCACAAAATATTTTAGTATTGTTTTTCAGTTTCTCATTTTCCTCCTTTCGATACACGCAGGCTTTAATAAAGGTTCCGTATACATCATTTTAATTTATACAGCACACTTATTCTCTGAAGGTCCAACTAAAGGCAGTATAAAAAAAAAAATGGAAGGTGATCTATATTCACAATTAAATATAGCCTTAATATCAGGGGACTGATATTAGGGGAAATGTTTTCATTGTTGCCATGGTTGGGGCGCCACACATACAAGGCGAGCCACGGCAGCGGCGACCTGTGGGGTGATGTCAGTGACAGACTTGCCCGCACAGCGTGGGGGTTCAGGCAGCCTGAGAACCCGAGGCTGGAGGGAACTAGCTGCTGAACTGTAATTCTGATTTATTGCATTCTGTCTCACCATGGGCGCGGGGAGGGCCTGAGAGCAACTTCTAAAGCTTTATTACCTGAGATTTACGTTCTGGAAAAACAATCAAGACTGAATGACTAATACACACCTCACAAGAGATTTGGGTTTGGCTCTGATGAAAGAACATGTACCGGCCTGAAAAAGGCTACGTGAGATTAGAGAGAAACCAGCTGAGCACCGGGTCCCGGCGAGAGCCTCGCCACGGGGACAGCTCTTTCCCCGGGAGCTGCTGGACGTCAGCCTCCTCCGCGCCGCCTCCTGCGTGCGGCTCACTTCTCATCGTCCCGTCCGTAGTTAATCGTTTGTAAGGCCTGGGCGATGAGCGCGGCCATTTCTCTGGTGCCAGCGGCCACGACTCTACAAGACATGAGGTCAAGGGGTCCACCTGTGGACGGAGAGGAGAGCCGACGTCTGAGTTGTGGGAGCCTGCCCAACCGTCTGGAACAGCAACTTCTCACGTGTGTGTGCAGAGAAAACTAGCTCACGGGCCCGAGATGGAGTCCCAGGGCCGGCATCCACCAAGCCGCTAAGAAATGAACCTGGGCCGGGCGGTGGTGGCGCACGCCTTTAATCCCAGCACTCGGGAGGCAGAGCCAGGCGGATCTCTGTGAGTTCGAGGCCAGCCTGGGCTACCAAGTGAGTCCCAGGAAAGGCGCAAAGCTACACAGAGAAACCCTGTCCCGAAAAACAAAACAAAACAAAACAAAACAAAAAAAAAAAAAAAAAATTGAACCTGGCTAACCTGGCTGTGTGGAAGGCACGCTGACTCTTGTTACCTACTCTGCCCCTCGTAGGAATGAGGCCAAGGCTGTCGCATCTTGGAGTTATGATAGGATAGTTCTACTGGGAAATGTAAAACTAGGTGAGACCAGGATGGGAGTGGGATGTCCTGTATCTCACCACACAGCAGGCTGCTGTGGCTGAGAGGGCCAGACCTGCCTCCATGTACCTTCTTGGGTGCTCAATCTAAGAGTCATCTCACCCAGTGATGACACACTGACACACACAGATTGAGGCCTCAAGGTGCTCGAAGGATAAACCTCAGAGTGAGATGCTTTTTAGTGTGAGACTGTCCTGTACACTGACTGCCAAAGGCCAGCCAACTTTACTTTTATACATTGCTAGGAGATCCAAGCCTCTCAAAAGACAGACAGACAAAGGTGGAAACCAGAGTACAGAAGATCCACTTTCTACACCCAGCAGTTAAAAGTGGGCCACTGCGTTTTCGCTAACAAACTCTAACCTAAAATCAAGAGGGGAAAAATGGGTCTAACAAGATTTGCCAGAATTCAGGGAAGGGGGCTTTGGCCACTAAGTGGTTGGGGAGATTTGTATGGGGCTCAGGAATGCTCTATGAGTGACCAGTGACTGGGACTCAGTGACACAAAAGCAGAGGAACAGGACAACCCCTGGGTCCTGGGTTGCCCCAGCTCTGGGCTGCAGATCTCGGGGAAGAGTCTGCTCCATATACCAACTGGATCGTTTCGGAAGCCATGGGAAACTGTCAGTGATGTGAGAATATGGAATGCTGCTGATTCTGTTACCAGCCAAGAGACCTTAGCTTATGTGCGAGGAAGGGCAGGACCAAAGCCCTCTATGGCTGGCCACTGCTTGCCATGCACCCTGGTGTAGCCTCATCTGCAGAATTCAGAGGAAGTGGAGGAATCCGATGTGGTGTGGAACTCGGGTGTGCTCTATCCAGTATCGCCTCCTTTAGTGTCTGCTACTGGGTGAGGAGGGTTGCCAAGGGCCGTAGAGCCTACCTGAGGTGTCGATCACAATGCCACCTGCTTCTCTAATGATGACTGTGGCAGCTGCCAGGTCCCAGCAGTGAAGGCCAAACTGGTAATAGGCATCGGCGGCACCTGAGGCCAGGTAACAGAGTGCCAAGGTGGAGCTTCCAATCACTCGGACCCTGGAGGGAAGGGAGGGAAGGCAGATGTGGGTGAGTAAGAGGGCACCTGTCATGGCATGCTTGATGCTTATCCCCTCGCCCCTTTCTAGGGATTCTGCCAGCAAGCTAAGGACACGGAGGGCAGGCATGGGTAGACGACTTTCCCACAATGACGTTCGGGTGCTGCACTAAGGCTGGTCACCAGGGGCTCCTGAGTGTGAACTGTGGCCAGGGCAGCCTGAGGCCTAAAGTTCTTACTCTACTCAACATTGGAAGGTTACATGGGAGGGCCTTCAAGTGGCTGGTGGTTACCACACAGATGAGGGGGAGGCAAGGATGAAGTAATTTCGACTTAAGGACATGTGAGAAATAAGTAACCAACAGTTTATCTAGCAGGTATGCCCAACCTGTGGCCCGCAGACCACATTTGTCCTAGTCTAGGTACAAATGTGACCCAACCTGTTTATAAATATGACACCATAACAGAACATTAAATGGTTGGACACCGTGGTGTTGGGAGCGAGGATGGCCCCCCTAGGTGCATATGGCACATATATTTCAGTAATTGGTCCCCAGCTGGTGGAACTGTTTGGAAAAGATTGGGAGGTGTGGCCTTGTTGGAGGAAGTGTTCTCACTAGCGGCGAGGTTTCAAAAGCCCCCACACACCATTCCTAGTTATCTCTCTTTGCCTTGTGGTTGTTGTCTCAAGATTTGATTTCTCAGCTCCTGCTCCAGCACCGTGCCTGCCTGCTGCCATACTCCCTATCCTGATGGCCACAGACTCACCCTCTGAAACTGTAAGCCCCCAATAAAGCCTTCTATAAGTTGCCTTGGTCATAGTATCTGATCACAGCAACAGAAAAGTAACTTTGGACACCTCTGGTCCAAAAGCTAGGCCGCTGAGAAACTCTAAAGACACTTAAGACTCATTGGTTGAGGGACCCCAAGCTTAGTTACTTGGCTTTCAAGCACAGATTAGAGGACACAGGGCCCCCTGTTCCCTAACACCTGGCAGCCAGTGTTCCGTGGATGATGGCGCACAGTGTGCCTCTCTAGCCTGGTGTCCTCAGCCTCTCACAGCGCCTCCTCTTCACATCCCCTGGGAGTGTTTAGCCAAGAGCACCTTTGGTTTTCAACCCACTGGCTACGGGACTGAGGACCTGTACCCATGAGCCTTGGCGTGCAGCAGCCGCTCCATGTTGCTCAGGAAAACTTTCAGAGTATCGGGGTCACGTTTGGGCCCAATTTCTGTCAGAACCAAGGCCTTTGCGAGATCTGCAAGAAAGAATTTCCCATCAACACAAACACCCAGTCCAGGTTCTGACAGAGTCATCTGGGCTCCCTCAAGAGTGGCCGGTTCCATGTGTCTCTCCACTGTGATGGGCAGAAGGTGAAACTAAGCTGTGCTAATTCAAGTTGCCACTGCCTTGCAGAGCTGTTTGGTACTGATGGCTGAGGAGACTCCCCAGTCTCCTCTCAGGGACACCCCACCATTGTGAGGAGGAGCACACGGACCTCAGGAGAACCCAGTGGCTTGTAAAGATGGCCATCAAATGACCCCACACGTCTATGTCTGAGGATGAAAGAGCATCTCATCAAATACATCTTTCTAAGAGGGTTTCAGACCTTTCTCTGCTCTGATCACAGGAGTGGATCTCTTCCTATGGATCTGTGGTGTGATCTGGACACAGAGGGGCTGGCACCTGGAAACTCACGGCCACTTTCACTCTAGGGCCGTATAAGCGCTCACACCCAGGGCCCAGATATGCGATGGGGTGGCAGTACCTGAGCTGAGAGCCTGGCTTGTGGGTCAGGAACATGACTGAGACTCACTGTAGAGGAAGTCAGGAGCAATCTGTCCTTTTATGCCAAACTGGTCCTCCCTCAGCAGGCCCCACGGCAGACAGGATAGAAGCAACCTAGAGGTGCTCTGGTAGAAACCTCAGCTACCCCATGACTAGCGGCAAACAGCCTCGACCTTGTTATTTTCCTTGGCAGGCCTTATTCTGTCTGTGTGTGTAACACCTCCAAAGCAGTCTTCCACATCCCTGACTCCCTTGCTCCTTTCTATACAGTCAAGCTCTTGTTAATACTACAATAAACCACGGTGAATCCTACACACAACTACGAAAGGGTAAACGAGAACAGGGTACCATCTCAACAGTCCCAAAATAGCCCATAAAATAGAAATAGCACAAAAAACAGCAAAATTCAAAATTACAGGGCACAGAGCTTAGGGGGAAAATTGAAGATATTTCAGATAGTGAATAAAGAGAACATAAACTAGGAGCTAGAGGGCTAGCTCGGTGGTTAAACTTCTTTCTCTTCCAGAGGACCACAGTTTGGTTCCCAGCACCCACAATGGATGGCTGGAAACCGCTTGTAGCTTCAGGAGACAAGATACCCTCCTCTTCTGGACCATGAGGACATCTGCATGTAACAGATTTGTAAGGAAAGGACATCCTATAATCGATGTCCCCAAAGACAGAGCACAAACAATAGAGTTAAGAAAAAAAAATTACTGGCAATTATAATTCAAGAATACTTTTGAAGTAAAAAGAGATATGAAATACTCAAAGAACCATGTCCCCAGGAGAGCTGACTGGGCTCTGAAGTCTACCTCAAGAAAATTAGGGCGGTCTAGAGACAAAACACAGAAAACACCTCACAAACCTCTCTAAAACAACCGAACACCAAAAGGTGCATCCAGGAAGAAAACCGACATCCTTTACAAGTGGAGGAAAATGAAATTGTCACCAGATATGATGGCACTTCTGTAACCCCAGCATTCAGAAGGGAGAGGCAGGAAGGCTGAGTTCCCAGTCTACGTTACACAGTGCGACCGACCCTGTCTTAAAAAGAAATCCGGTTTTGAACTGTTCACTTTCACCAACACTGTCTGCCAGCGCACAACGGGGACGTGTTAGACATTCGACACAGAAGAGGCGAGCCTTGGATCTTATGGCTAGATAAACAAACTTACAAGCAAAAGGCCAATGATAAGCTGTAACGAACACAAGGAAGTCAGAGGACACTGTTCTCATGAACCCATCCTGAGGGGTCAACTAGGACGTTGCTCTCAGAGCCTGGTTCTCGTCATTTTCCAACGGCTGCTCCATGAGCATCTCCCCCATCACATCGGGATACGGTTCTCCTCTTCACTACACTGCCCTGCGCACTCAGCGGACAACGGCAAGCATGGGAGGTGGGGTCCCCACCAAAGTGGTCCACGGACTCACCATCCCAGCTGGCGGGAAGAGACATGAAGTTCTCCTGTCCCACACAGCAGGAAAACGACAGGTGTCCTTCATAATTATGAAGCTGTGAATATTATCAAATGCATTAGACCTTGAACTATAAGTAGATTTTTTCTTTGGGAATAACCTTTACAGTAAGGAGGCAAGCAGCCAGAGGATTTTTTTTTTTTTTCGAGACAGGGTTTCTCTGTGTAGCTTTGGTGCCTGTCCTGGAACTCGCTCTGTAGACCAAGATGGCCTCAAACTCACAGAGATCCACCTGGCTCTGCCTCCTGAGTGCTGGGATTAAAGGCTGAGCAGTAGAATTTTTTTTTAAGATTTAAAGAAAATATTATTTCATTTGCATTGGTGTTTTGCCTGTATGTATGACGTATGAGAGAATCAGATCCCCTAGAACCGGAGCTAAGACAGTTGTGAGCTGCCATGTGGGTGCTGGGAATTGAACCTGACCTTGGAAAAGCACTCAGTGCTCTTAACCACTGAGCCATCTCTCCAGCCCCCATAAGAACACAGTTTTTGCTCTGTTTTTTTTTTTTTTTTTTTTTCTCTGTGTAGTCCTGGCTATCGTGGAACTCACTCTGTAGATCAGGCTGGTCTCGAACTCTGAGATCTGCCTGGCTCTGCCTCCGGAGTGCTGGGATTAAAGGTGGACACCTCCACACCCAGCTGCCAGAGGATTTTGATAAACTAAAACTATTATGACTTGAGTATTTGGAAGAGAAAAAGTGAGCCCACCAATTACCAGCATCACCAGATATAAATTCAAGTAGGGCTTGGAATTCGGGAGCACTTGTGTTGGGGTGGTAGTGCATGCCTGTGATCCAGCACTGAGCAGCCAGAGGTGAGGCGAGTTTAAGGCAGGTCTGGTCGACATCACTGAGAGCCGGTTTCAAACATCAAAACAAAAGAAGAGAACTTTGGAAAACTTGTATCTTTCCCAACAGTTAAAGACTTCAGACCTCCTGCTGTACCTCCCAAGTGCTGGATCACAGACACATACCACCACAGCCCTGCTACCTACAATCACAGCTTTATTTTATCATTTTAAAGATGGGTTCTCCCTATTATGTAGCTCTGGTAGTCCTGTAATTGGCCATGCAGACCAGGATGGTCTTGAACTCACACAGATCCACCTGCTTCTGCCCCATCCCCTGAAAGGACTGGGATTAAAACCCATTCAGCCTCCACAACTCACTCTATCTTCCACCTGAAGCTGCTTTTGAGCATGCCAGCTTGAATTCTGAGAGGTCACTTGACTTGCTCGATGTATCACCTCAGGAGTCAGAATGGGGACCTGGGGCTCGTCTGCAGCCTGCCCAGAACACTGACATCTGTGACCAGAGCGGAGAACAGCACATTGGACTTAGAGTCACAAATGTACTTTGGCAAGGTGAGGACAGTGTGGCAGTGTGCAGAAGGAAGGTGGGTGGCCTTTAGGGACAGAAGCTTTAGGGGCAGTGGCTTCTTTGTACCCGGTGCCCAGTACTTTCTGGGGCCCAGTAATGTGAAAGTCTGACTAAGTCTCACCCTTGTGCGGTTAGGAGGTGCCAGAGCAGAGGTGGGTGGATCTACCCGAGCCTACAGTCACCACCGGATGAACTGTGAAGGCAGCCAACCAGGAAGCGGGTGTGTGAATAGTTCGGGTTATATCAAATGAAATCTGGAGCAAAGTTCACCCGAGCATGTTTAATGGCTGGCTTTCTCGCCCTGCCTTTCCCAGCGAGGCTTGGCTGGGTGCCATCTGCCAGCATGGCTGGCACTAAAACCACTCCACAGCCAAACTAAACCGGGGCAGAGGGAGACATGGGGCAAGGGACTCTTTCCTGCCCACTCTGGGGTCAGAGAACTGACTGGCCAATCGTCCTGCCTCACAGGGTCCCCGTGAGTTCCACTCCCTCTGTTCTGGGTCCATGCACAGTTCTCTTAACTTTTCCTCTCCAAAGGCCTAAGAGCACATCCACACACAGTGCCTTCACACAGTAGGGCAGCTGGCTCGTGCTGCCCTTGATGGTGACGAGGCTGGCTAGGGACACCAGCGTTAACTAGGGAGGATGGAACAGTGGGAAACAGGGAGGAAGGGGTACATGGGAAGGAACCGTGCAAAGATAAACCCGCAGCGGACACAGAGAAGAGGCGGCAGACAGGCCGGGAGCCAAGTGCTGTCACCTGGGGACGGATGCCGGGATCAGCAAACAGAAAGCCAGGACTGACTCTGAGACACTTTATGACGTGCAGCCTCTGACACCAAGTCAGATGAGAGCAGAGGATTGTCACCCATGTCCTGCCCAGTGCTGTGGAGCGAGGGAGGCATGCAGGGCAGGCACTCCATCCCCAGCTCCCACTACCTTTCCAAACTCAACTACGTGGCCGCGCAGGGTCTTTTAAAGTCTTCCTCTCCCACAGCTGCCTCTCTTCTAGACTCCCTCCTTTCTCTTCTCCTCTGAATCTGCACACTGCCATGTCTCCACCTCGCCAACATACACAAAAATCCTGGCCTTTCTCTGTTGCTCGCCCTACCTGTCCTATATGCAAACAAACGATATGAGTTTAGCCACTGTGGGACAAAGGGAGGCGGGAGAACCCCCAGCTGGCACACTGTTAGTGGAGGGCAGTTCCACAGGTTAGCTCCCACAAGTCAACGAATGTCCTTGAACCTGTACACTGACAGCCATAATCTTGGTGGTAGGACTGAGCACGTGCAAACACTGCTTCTCTACCTAGCTCATCCCCACCACGCTTACCCTTCTAACACCCAGGTCAGAGACCAAATTCGAATGGCTGTGGCCATGGGTACCACGGAGCTGTGCTGGGATGCTCTGCAGGCCCTCGGCCTTGGCCGTTCTCTTAGTCCCACCAGACCAAACTGTAACCACTAACTGCCACTTTAAAGACAGATACAAGAGGACATAACAACGCATTCAAAGCTCCTGACCACTCAGGCATCGCCACTACACAGAATCAGCTGTGTCCATTTCCCCTAGGGACGTGGCATCCCCAAAAAAGAACTAGACCTCTTGATCGCTGCCCCTATCTGTGACACTGGGCATTTCCCATTCACCTATCTCTACCTGAAACCACCTGAGATGAGCTGAATGAACCCCACCTGTCTCCCTGGAGACCTGGAGCCGCTGGCCATTGCAAAAGGCGCCCTGGCCCCGCCTGCCGGTGTACAGTCGTTCCTCTGTGCAGTGGTGAATCACTCCGAATTCCAGCTATAAGGGGCAGGAAGAAAGCGAACGCACGTCACTCCTCGACCCACAAGTAACAGCGATCTAAACCCAATGAAGGCTCCTCTTAGAGCTGGAACCAGTCCCCTGACAAGGGGACAGAAACTGCCTTCCAAAAAGGAATGGAGAAGAGCCAACTTCAAACTACACCTGGACATGAAAGCCAGCCGTTTCTTAGGTGAACATATTAAAACTGTATTAACACCAATAAAACTATATTAAAGTTATCATAATAAAGTAGTGAAAGTTTCATTCTTTAGAATGGCCACTCTCTCTCCCCTCCCCCGCTCGCTCTGGCAAAAAGACTAACCGACTGAAAAAACACCTTAAGCTTTTTCCAGGTTGCCAGTGTGAGAAGATCTGAGCATACACCCATAGAGCCAACAGACCCAGGAACCCATGAACAGCCCTACGGAGCGTGGCTACTGCCCAGAGAGGGTCCCCGTGCAGCAGAATCACCAGCGACAAAAGACAAAGCCTCCTAACAAGTAGAGGCCACCATGGAAGGGACAAGCCTCCCACCCAGCACTGCGGTTTCCTCTTCTTCTGCCTGCTTTCCACCACCTGGAGTTAACACGCCCCGTGCGTGGTATCAGGTGCCGCGTGCCCATCTTTAGGGACGTCAGGATGCCTCAGCAGAGTCTTAGGTAGCCCTGAGGTAAGCTTAGCCACCCAGAAATGGGTACCCAGCCCATAGAACAGGCTTTCTTTCCAGAGGCGACTTCCCAACAGTGTGCGGCTCTCTCGCAAGACTTACTTGCCGCCCCCACCCCTCACCCCCAGGACTCTGGCTACAAGAAGACACCCAAATCTAGGTACCAGAACTGTGTGGGTCTTGGCCACCTGTGACGAGGCCCCAGCTCGAGGGAAATGTCCTGTGGGCAGGTAGAAGGCAAGAGTTGCTTCCTAGGTTGGCCCACGACTAAAGGAAGTATTCCTGTGCTCTGTAACTAGAAACACACACAGGGCATAATGGTGAGGACTGGCTGACCTTTGTGGCCCCCAGTCTTCTTTCCTGGCAGCCCTGACTCCTATTACAATAAGCCGGTGATCAGGAGAAAATTCATGCTCGCTGGTCTCCGTGACAACATCGAACAGAGAAACCAATGGCTCATCAATTCCTTACCCAACTGGCAATATTAAATTTTTATTGATCTACACCAAAGTGCTTTGAGGTGTGTGCAAACTCTTGTTCCCATGAGGGGGATGTATGTTGATACTGAGGATGGCAATGCTATGCTGTTCTGAAAGGGGCCAGTTGTAGAAGACATGGAGCCCCAACTCTGCTCATACTATTACAAGAAATTAAGGCTCTGGCCATCTTCCTACATAAGCCTCCACCCCCCGCCTTTCCTTCAGGTCTTATGCTATGGCTTAGTTCAGAAAGTCTCTGGGAATCCTGACGGGGCCACGTTCTCATACTAATAGCCAGGAGGGAAAGAAGAATAGAATATTGAGATAAAAACATGTCATCCCAAAATAGGAGCTCCCTTGTTTGTGACTAGATCACACGCTCTCGGGGTCAGATGGAGACTCATTCTGACCATCTGCTCAGAACATCACTTTCCATAGCAGCTATGACTAGACCATAGCAATAAACAAGAGGCAGCCCAGCCTGGGAGATAAGCCCCCAACCCACATCCCTACAACATTCCGTCTGCAGTTCTTTACTTTCTTGGATTTGAGAAGCACATACTTGGATGTACTAGTCATGGTTAAGGCACATGTAAAGAGTAATGCAGGGGCTGAAACCAAGCAAGGAGGGTCACATTACCTCCTGGTGAACAGCAAATCCGATGCTGACTGCCACAGTAGGGAATCTGCAAGGCAAGACGGACGGAATGGGTTACACATGACGTAGGGATACTAGTTCTCAGAAGCCGTGTGTGTGGCTGTGCGAAGGCTCCCCTCCAGCACACAGGGACCTTTCTGCACTCTGGTTGGGTTTGACTTTCAAAATGACCTTCCAGTTTCACTCACGGCTTCCAATATAAACAGACTTAGCTAGCCGCGCTGTTAACTTAAAGCAACAGCAGGGCTCTGGAAGCCGTGGTAAGACTGATACAATGTAACAATGACCACACAATACTAATTAGGGATGATTTTAACAACCACACTCCTGGCTCTCAGCAACCTAAGCAGGTAGAGACTTTGACGAAGGCCAATCCCTGTCTGAGGATGTATGTGGCGGACCCAGGAGATGACGTCACAGACCCCTGGACTGCAGCCGCCACACAGATGCAGCCTTTCAGCAGTGCTAACATCTCCCACCCCCATCCTGTCTCCTGCTTGAGCTCCCGGCAGGCAACAGCAGGGTGAGCCAGTGGTAGAGGGAATGTTTTAGGACTGTGGCTTTAGTTCTGTCAGCTTGTTCCTGGGTCTCAAAATAATCTCTCCTTTCTGTAAAGATCACAGGAGCTGACAAACAGGAAGAAGGCAACAGAACCAAGCACTGTTAACTCACAGGGAAAAACACCAACCCAGACCGCTAACAGAATCCTGTGCAGAAACCCCGAAAGGCAAGGCCAAGCCTCCTTGCTTCCTAGGCAGGCTCCTCAGAGCTTTCCCTCAGCCAGGTTGGCTATGGGCCCAGCACTACAAGCTTTCTGATGGCTCAGGTCACAGGCTGCAGCTGTGGCCGTCACATACTGGGACTTCCGGGTCAATATCAGAGCCTATTTCTCAGAGGACACTCTTTCCAGCCCGATTCCCCCTGAGGGCTGCAGATCAGGAAGTACTAGAGACCCCAAGGACACCAGAGCCACGGAAGACCTTAACATGAACATGTGGCCTTCAGCTGGAACGTGCTATAGACGCTGCGTCCCTGGGATGAGTCCCTCGGATGACAAACCAGAAGTGAGAGGTGCCCCCCTCCGCAAAACAGACTGAGAGGAGGGGTAGGCTTCAGTGGAGTGCCAGCCTGGTGGCAGCAGATGGCACTGCTCCACAGCATTGAAAGGGTCCCCTTGTTCATGCATGGCTGAGTTTTCAAGGTAACAGTCACCACACAGTGGTCATACTTCATGTGCACTTGGAACTGCTTTGCATGTAAGCACAGCAAGGAGGCTAACAAGGGCCAGAGAGCTAGGCAGCCCGCCCCTGGCTCTGCTCACCTTACTTACTCAACATAGTGTGTGCATAACCTGTGAGTGCGGGTCTGGGAGTGGGGAAGCGTTGGCCACACAGAAGTGTCTCCAGGGAATGGTAAGTTACAATACCTGCCCTCTTTGGAAAGCCACGCCACCTTTGAAAGTACCTCTGGGTCTTTGGCTCCTCCTACACGGCTGTGGACAAGGATACACAGCTCCCATACCTGTCACTGCCAGGGACCTCTAGGTAGCCTTCAGCCTCACTCCCACAAGCCCTGTCTGCTGCAGTCACAGGCTTGGCTCCTCCCAGAGTGACTCTCCAATCTCATTGGCACATCCTGGTTCCATCCCTCAGCCACAGGCTTCCTTTCCTAACTCCACATCTTTTCTAGGGGCAACTTCTCAAAGCAGCTGTTCTTCAATCCAAGTCAATGTCTTATAACTGTAAACAATCTTCTAAATGAGCTTCATCTATAGGCAATTAATATTTAAGTATAGGGAAAAGCATCTCTCAAACTTGTGATCCCATCTCGACCTTTGGATTATAGGCCTGTACTAGCAAAAAATACTTAAAAAACAAACAAACAAACAAACAAACAAAACGGGGGAGGTGGTGTTTCAATGTAGCTCAGTCTGGCCTTGCACTTCTGACTCTCCTCTGTCTCTGCCTCTCAAGTGTTGAGATTACAGGTATATGCTACCATACCTACACACACACACACACACACACACACACACACACACACACACACACACGAGACAGAGTCTTACTATATGGCCCTGGCTGGACTGGAACTCACAGAACTTACCTATTTACATGCTTGGCAAAAAATATTTTTAAAATGAAATTTTCTTCCGTATTCTTTAGAGTCACAAATGGAACCTCCACCACCACCAAGAGAGGGTATTTATGTGCAGCTCTGGCTGTCCTAGAACTTACACTGTAGACCAGGTTGGCCCTGAACTCAGAGATTCGCCTGCCTCTGCCTCTCCGAATGCTGGGATCAAAGGTGTGTGCCATCATCGCCTAGCGGAAAACCTTTTTAAAATGTCAAGATTTGATTTTCTTTTACAAGACCAGACACCTACTATACATGTATGTCTTCAGAACTTAGGTTATTGAGAAGGAAACCGAGAGGCCCCACGGAGCCCCAGGCCCGCAAGCTCCCAGCTCCTCCTTACCTGTGGACGAAGTTGCAGGTGCCGTCGATGGGGTCGATGATCCAGGTTGGGCTGTGGGTGAGCACACACTTGGCCCCTGAGGCTGTGGCCTCTTCTGCAATGAACCTGCTGGGACAGGGGGCTCAGCCTGAGTCAATGTGTAACAGTCAGCAGGAGTGTGCCTGTAGCAGGCACAAGGCTCTGGGTTCCAGTCCCAGTTCCAAAACACCCTCTCCCCCGAAACCAGAGGGACTTTCACTGTGACAGCTTTGGAGGCACACAGGGAAATGGAGCAGGCCGGGCAGAGATGCAGGAGAGCAGAGCACCTGAATGAGCGCAGAGGCAAGCAAAAAAACAAACAAACTTGGTTCCCAAGTCAGCAGCAGAGGCCCAAGAGGTCATGCTGGCGAACAGAGCAGAACCCGGACCATGGAAGAGTAACTGTCTCCTACATTTCCCTTCACCACAGGTGACCCTCTACCCTTCCCTCCCTGGTCTCTGCTTCCCTTTGGGAGAAAATAAGGGACGGAGTAGGGAGCAGTGTGCTTATCAGGATGCTTCATGTCCTTCCTGTCCTGAGTGTTGAAGCAGGTTCTTGTCCTCATGGTGGCCTCTTTGACATGCTCCTTTAGGGCCACACTGGCTTGTCTCCAGCTGAGAGGTTCTTGGCAGGGGGTTCTGGGCTGGCCCCTTTGTAACAAGGCCCTCTGTTAATAAGGCTCCCGTAACTACCCTCACAAGTGTGCTCCTTCTCTTTTCTTTTTTCCCAGACAGGGTTTCTCTGTGTAACAGTCCTAGCATCTGCTCTGTAGACCAGGCTGGCCTTGAACTCACAGTGATCGCCTGCCTTTGCCTCCCGAGTGCTGGGATTAAAGGCGTGCGCCACCGCACCCGGCCAGCCACAAGTGTGTTCTGTCCTACTGGGAGCCAGAACCAACATCTCAAGCTGAACCTGTGCGGAAGGGAATGCCAGACTTTAAAAGAAACGGGGCCAGCAAGCCCTAGCTGCATGGGCCAAAGGCAGGGAAGCAGCTACCCCTTGTTTTCTACCCACACGTGGGCTTGGACAGAACCGGCCCACTGAGGTGACACTGAATGTGGCATTGTGTCTGCCACTTTTCTTGGTCAAAGAGTTAAGGAGTCACATCATTTTCGGGACTGTCCTCTGTAGTTACCTGACTTTATCTAAAGTGTCTTAGAGTTATGTTTCTAAAGAAAACATCCCGTACTCTTTATATATATATATATGTGTGTGTGTGTGCGTGTATACAATGTGTTTTTTCTTTTAATTTTATTTTATGTGCATTGGTGTTTTGCCTGCATGTATGTCTGTGTGAAGGTGTTGGATCCCCTGGAACTGGAGTTACAGACAGTTGTGAGCTCCATGAGGGTGCTGAGAATTGAACCTGGGTCCTCCGGAAGAGCAGTCAGTGCTCTTAACCGCTGAGCCATTTCTCAGAAAACATACTATACTCTTAAAAACACATCCAAGGAACAGGTGCCAAAGCCCATGAATGCAGCACCAGGTGGACACAAGTGGTGAAAAGATGTGCCTGAGTCCAGAGCTGTAACAAGCTCTCCATCATCATCCTGACAGCTGTCTGCTTCTGAGACTTTCTTCTTTTCCAACTACTTACATGTAGTTGAGTCGAGTAGGTCAGGACTGTCTCTGCAGCCCACAAAGGAGCTGACTGATGCTATTTGGTCCTGTCTCCCCAAGCTGCAGCCCTGTGTCCACCAGCTGGCTCAGAGGGGAGTCCAGGGGAAAGCGCACTGGGAAGACGACTGGGCACAAATGTCCAGCTTTGGTGGCGGGAATGGGCTTTTCCTCTGTCAAGGACCTTGCTTATGTTCTGGTTGACTTATGCATTCAGCAGCTATTGCTGTGTGCTGGGTACACCACAGGGCACCAGGTTACAACGACCTAAGGGGGCAGAAGGCAGCAGGGACACTGAGCAACTGTCCAAGCCACCATTCTCTCCTCCAGCTCGAGAGAACCTCACTATCTTGGATGCGTCACTCAAGAGGCCACAGATGACTACAGGGTTTGTATCAGTGACAGGTCACTACCATGAATGAGAGATGAAGAGACCAAAACACGGAATCAAACAAACAGCTCATTTCTTTAAGAGATTAACAAACTGACAAGTCCCTATCCGAACATACAGAGGAAATTAATAAAATTAGAGATGATGAAAAAGGAGCTGTTGAACAGACTCCAGTGAAATCCAGATCACAGAACACTCCAGTTTAGATCTAAAAGAAATGCACACATTTTCTAAATATAAACTCACCGAAATTAAAACCAGAAGATACAAACAAGGTACACAGGCTATCACAAGCAATGGGACTAAAGCAGAAACTTAAAGTCCTCCCACAAATAAAAGTCCAGGAGCAGATGGATCCATGACTGAACTCTACTACACCTTTAAGGAAGAGCTAATGACGACAGTTCTCAACTGTTCTACGAAGCAGAGAGAGAACAGCACCAATCTACCAAGTCAGTATTGTCTAAACAAATGAACACAGTATTATCTAAATAATACCCAAACTGGATAAAGACTGAAAACACAAGGACAACGAGATGCAAAAACGCACAACAAAGTACTTGCAAATGACTCAAGAACACACTAAGAAGATCCTACATCACAGCTCAGCCGGCTTCTTCCTAAGGACACAAAGCTGGTTCAGCACTGCAAGTCATGGAAGACTCCATATGACCAGACTTCAGGACAGAAGTGTAATGCATCATACAGACAGACTTAAGGATGGAAACCAGCTTGGTAGACGCAAAAAAGGCATTTGACAAAGTTCACTTCCATCATGAGTTCACGATAAAAGTCCTGAAGAAACTAGGAATAGATGACACATACCTCAAAAATGAAAAGTGCATATGACAAACGTATATGCAGAGTTACGCTCAATACTGAAAACTGAGCTTTTCCTCTAAATCCTGGAACACGTCAAGGGAGGAGTCGCCACTGTCTCCATTCTTACTCGATGAAGTGTTCAGTCATAGGTCGAGCAGTAAGACAAGGGAAAGATATAAAGGCTAAAAACGGGAATGAAGAAATCAAGGTAGCCCTATCTGTAGATGATACGATTCTATGCAGAAAAGATCCTGTGGACTCCACCAGAGAAACTCTGGAGCCAATAAACTCTGTGGTGGTCTGAATGAGAACGGTCCCCATGGGCTCATATATTTGAATGCTTAGTCATCAGGGAGTTATGGTGATATTTTATTTGTATTAAAATGTTATTTGTATGTTAATAAATAAAGTTGCCCGGGGGTCAGAGCTATTAGCAAACCATAGGAAAGGAGGGCAGTGGTGGTGTACGCTTGTAATCCCAGCACTTGGTAGGCAAAGCCAGGTAAGTCTCTGTGTGTTCAGGGATACAGCCAGTATTGGATACACATGCCTTTAATCTCAATACCAATCATGGAAAACCTGGAGGTCTATACAGACAGGCCGTGACGAGGCGGTCATGTGGTTGGGTTTACAACCAATGAGAAGGCAGAACAGAAATTCTATATAAGGACTTTAACACAGAAAGTAGCTCTGGTTCGGAGAGGTAGGACCACCGCAGGAGGAAGGGTAAGGTTTTAGCTCTTAGCTCTGACCTCTTGGCTTTCTTCTTTGCATTGGTTCTGTGTTTCTTATTTAATAAGAAGGTTGGTTACATCTACAGGGAGTGGCACTATTTAGAAGGATTAGTGGGTGTGGCCTTGTTGGAGGAAGTGTGACACTGGGGTAGGCTTTGGGGTTTCAAAAGCTCAAGCCAGGCCTAGTGTCTCTCTCCCTGTTGCCTACAGATCCCTATGTAGAACTCTCAGCTCCTTCTCCAGCATTATGCCGGCCTACATGCCGCCATGCTCCCTGCCATAATGATGGTCTAAACCCCTGAAAGTATAAACCAGCCCCAATTAAATGTTTTCTTTTATAAGAGTTGCTGTGGTCACGGTGTCTCTTCACAGCTGATTGATTGTTGTAGCACCTTTTCTTCTCAAAGTAAAGCAAACTAGTGATAAATTCTTTTCACGTTCTTGAATTACAAATAGACTTTAAAAAGCTCAAATTGGGGACTGGGGGTTTAGCTCAGTGGTTGGAAACTTGTGTAGCATGCTCAGGCCATGGGCTCAATGCAACTTGATGCACCTCCCCAAAGAGAACACTAAAAAGCAGTGAAAGAATGTATGTATTTGAACCAAAACGTGTTCATTAATTCATTCATTTATCCACAGGAATAAAAAAAAAAAAAAAAAGGGGTGACGCCTATCATGTCCCAAACAGACTCTGAGGAGGCTACCATATATATTTTTGTCACCCATGGCTGCACAGATACACAGCCAGACCAGAAAAATCAACACCCAGAACTCCAGGAGCCACGATCCCTCTTATATAATAGTAGCGGGACCAGCCTTAATATCATACATCCCAGGGGCTCAGGAGAGAGAACTACTAACGGCGAGGACTATTTTCAGGAAATAAAATCTCAGCACACCGAGCTCTATAGTCCACTTGCTTTAATTCCTCTGGCATAACATCCTACATACACAGCTTCAGTTCTGTTCTCATGACTAGCTCCTATCTTGCCTGATTTCTCTCTGTTTATCTACTGCTCCCTCTTAAGTTCTATCTTAATTCTCTCGTCTTAATTCTGCCTCATCTAGGTCCTTTTCACCTTGTTCTTACCCAGCTAGGACTTTCCCATCTGACTCTTCCTCATCTTCCATCTCGTTCCTCTAGTACTCTCTTCTAGCCCTTCAATCTAGTTCTTCCCCATCTCAGTTTGTTCCTCTCAAGTTCTTACCCATCTAGTTCTTCCATTCTCTTTTCTCTTCTCTGTACTCTGTTCTCCACGTTACCTAAGTCTCCCCGAAATCCAGTTATATCAAGTCTCTGGTTGAGCAAGGTCACCAGGCTTGAATTCTACAGGGTCATAAAGGCAGGTAAGAACTTTTCCTCCAGCAGTGACCACCAGGCTTTCTTTAACAATCCAAAATGGGAGTGGTAAAAGAGAAGGTCAACTGAGAGCTAATGACGGGTTAGCATATCACTGTTAGTCCTTGAAAGTGGCCAAGGGAGATATCTGATTCCAGAGAAAGCCTTTCCTGAGGCTGCTCTCCAAATACCTGGAATGTGTATGTCCAGAGAGTCATCAGTCCACACTATTAGCCCTTCTTAGGGAAAAGTCAATTAAAACTATGAAGGCACACATGATTTTCATAACAGAATACAGCTGATATATATCAAGCCAAGTAACACCAAAAACTCCTTGGAATTTGGCTTCCTCTGGAGGAATTCCCTGATCCCTCCAGGTAGTGACTTTGTCATAACCAGCTGAGTTCTTATGATATATTCCTGCGGCCCACAGCAGGACCCAGTTTTACAAGTTCAGCATCTTTACGAGATGTCACATGAGGAAGGAAAGGGAGGCCCTGAATCCAAGGCCCTTGTTTTCAAGATCTGTCCTGCAGAAACCAGGGGCCAGGAAGGGGCTCCTCTATAGTCTTCTTACTCTAGAGCCCATGGCTCTTCTAGAGCTGTGTGCAAATGCTGAGTAGATATTTTAATTATTCTAAGGGAAAGAGGATGGCCCAAGAAGATGAAGAACTCTGGCCTTTGGAGGGCATCCGTGTGAAGGCCTGTGTCTCACCACGGACATTGTCCCCAGCAAGGGGTGCCTGTGCCACTGAACACGGGCAGCAGACGGAGTCTTACCCAGCTGACGTTTTACCCTGTGCTCTAAAGAGACGTCCCTGGGTGGCCAGGGAGTCACCACTGTCTGAGTTCCAGAAGTAGGACATACTTTTACAGAACCCTCTGGAGTCAGAGTCAGGGAGTGTTTCTGAGCATGTATTGTTGGAACCAGAACCTCCAACATACATATATACATATACATATACATACACATACATACATACATACATGTATATATATATATATATATATATATATATATATATATATATATATATATATATATATATATACTCGCACAAAGTTGTAAAAAAAAAACTAAAAAAAAAAATTTAAGTTTGAGATAAAGCTTTCCCCAGAGCTCTACGTTTATTAAGTGAAAACCCAGTGCCAGGGTGGGCTACCTCTTTTCGAGGTGTTGTTGGCCAGGGAGGTCCCTGAAGCCCCCCGAACAGTACTGGCTATCACACTGTTGCTGGTTGCCCACCAGAACTCGGCAACAAACCCCTAAGGCTGAAGACACCACGTGCTCTGGTTGGAGAACTTAAGAGAAAACAGACCGGAACTGAGCGGGAAGCTGCCTCTCTGCTAACTAGCTTTCACAGTGCTGGAAGGTTCTAGGAAGGCTTCGGAGGGGGAAATGACACCAATGGTCTCCTGCTGTGTGGACACTGCATGTGTGCGTGCGGGCGTGCGTGCATGCGTGTGCGTGTGTGTGCGTGTGCGTGTGTATTATCAACTGCCAGGCAAAGCGTGCCTGCCCACTTTCTGACTGGATTTGAGGCCCATTTTATAGGAAGGAAGGGTACCGTGGACGGTATCATGGAAAGTTGAGGCTGGGGACAGCGTAGATCCTAGCAGAGAAGTTACTTTTGTTTTGCTAAATGGACATGCTGTGCCTGTCGAATTGCCTTTTAAATATTGACGTTTAAGTCCATAGATCAGAATGGGGAAGAGCTCCTGAGACCCAGCCCCTTCCTGAAGATCTATAGGTAGTTAACGGTTTCCAGGGAAGGAGAGGCATTTTTATCAGATGTAACCACTGGAGAGTTGCCCGGGCTTTGGTCAATAGCCCCTCACTCTATAATAACTCTTGTAAAACTCACTGGTTCAGAGAGAGAGGGAAAGGGGGATGGACAGACAGACAGACACAGAAGGAGGAGGGCCAGGACACTAGCTGGAAGAGAAGCACCAGGAGGTGGAAGGGGATAAGAGAGGGTAATGAGGAGTGAATATGATCAAAATATATTACAAACATGTATGAAAATGTTATAATGAAACCCACTGCTATATATATGCTAATGAAAAACTAACAGAAACCAACCAAAACCCAAACAAACAAAACCCAAAAGTTCTCTTATGTCTGGAAAAGGAACTATAATATATTTTAAAGCCAACAGATAAAGTACAATGTAAAATAAATGACTAGTTCAAAAGTCTCATACTTATTGATTGTTCATGTTAAGTATTCCTGGAAAGGAAACCTACAAAATAGTCTAATAAATTATTTTTAATGTACATGTAAAAAAGCAGAAGCTCTTCCATATTCCTAAAGAGACATAAGGACTGGATTGTTGTCAAGAAAACTGTGAAGAGAACAGAAGCAATCAGTTTTCTTCCCTAAAAATTAGGGACCAGGGCCTGGACTTGGCAACTTGGGGTTTCCCATGTGCCCCTCAGTGACAAGTGGCAGCCCCCTCAGCTGGACCATGATAGAGTTACTGGGGCGTCCGTACCTCCTGAAGAGAGCACTCACCTGTGTGAAGGAAACCGCTTTCGCAACTCAGAAACTATTAAGTCTTCTACACGGTGATCTGTCTCCGTCACAAGATCTGCCGCGGAAGTTTTTGTCGAGACCTGCTTTTCCTCAGTGAGGGCTTTTCTGATGATCTGAAATAAGAGCACAGGAGGCAGTGAGGACCGTGGGCCTCCTCCTCCCTAGCCCCCAGCCCTCTGTTCTTTGGGGACTGGCTGGCTTTGGCCAGGGCCTGCAGTTACCCCTTCCGTCACTTGACTCAACATATCACGCCCGGCTCCCAGGGCCTCCAGGAACCTTAACCACTGGCCCTTACTCTGTTCCCAAGACAGACCTGAGATTCTACATTCAAATTCCATCTGAAACTCTACCTTTGAAACAAGTTCTCTCTGGAAGAAAAGGTTTTGGAAAAGGCTGGAGCATCAACGGGAACTCCCCAAAGAAGATGGCATGTCACAGGTTTGCCTCCTTGAATCCCGTGATTTCAAATTTGCAAGATGTGTGTGTAAAAACTTTCTCTGATTCACTTTATGAATCACACGAACATGTGGCGTGCCTGTGAAGGCAGGCTACAAACCTCCCCACGAGAGCCGATCTGTATCACAGGAACCGAGGACGGCTCTTGCCGCTGTGTGCAGAACAGCACCAGCCGCCCCTAGGGGCACGTCAAAGATACTGGAGGCTGCTAAGGGACCACAAACACAGGCTCTACAGCTGGGCAAGCTGCCAGCACATCTGGATTGAACCCACTATAAGGCCATTTCTGCTGGCCTGGGGTAGTCCCCGGAACCCCTAGAGACCCAAACAGGAAGTCAGAGCGGTAGGTCCATCGCGGAATGCTTCAGGAGGATCAATTCCAGCTTGTGGAAGAAAACGCCACCTCCAGTTCTATCTGGGGCTGTTTTCTCCAAGTCTGTCTAAAACTGGATAAAAGTGGTGAAATCAGGAAACCTAAATAGACCTGACCTATTCCCTCCACGACCAGCTACCTCCCCAAACCATTTATTTCTCTTGAAAGTGCCATCAAGGACTGGCAAGTTGGCTCAAGGGGTAAAATGATTGCCATGCAGGCCTGACGACTTGAATCCAATCTCCAGGTGGAAGGAGAGAAGTCAGGCACAAAGCTGTGCATCCACATGTGCATCATGGTATATATGACCCCCTCATACACACATACATAATAAATTAATAAAAAAGTACTACTCAGATTGGCTACTCAGACTTGACACCCTGTGCCCAGTGTGACACTTAGCCCGTAGCATCTGACAAGCACTACCTGGCCCACACTATGTACTAATGATGCCAACGTGGAGCCCACACTTCTATGTACTAATGATGCCAAGGTGGAGAGGTCTTCCGCGGGGAGGAGGGTCGTAATTAGAATCTTTTAAGTTACATTTCCCTTCTGTGTTTTGTGTGTGTCTGGCCATCTGTGTGATGAGCCACATGAGCCACAGTGTACATGGGGAGGTCAGAGGAAAATCTGTAGGAGTTGGCATGTCCCAGATATCAAACTCAGGTCCTCAGGCTTGGCGGCAGGTACCTCTACCCGCTGACTCATCTATCTGGCCCACAAATGGAATTTTAAAGAACCAACAGAAACATGACATCCAGTGGTCCCTACTCTCTGTCTCATAATTGACCCATCCCATAATAAGCCTACCAAGGCGATGCTGTTTTTTAATCTGGGCTGCAAAAATAACAGATATGTATGATGAAAGATTTGAAATCCATTAATGTCAGCTCCCACCGTTCACATCCTGCACTGCAGGGCTTCCTGTCTCAAATTTGCAATATCCTGCCTATTACCACCAGGCTAATTCGCTTACAACACCGATTTACACACAGCATCTCTCACCAAACCAATCTCCTCCACGGGTACTCATAAATTCAACCCTCTTCAGTGTCTAGCTCATGCAGAACCTGACACCGTCCAGGAATCCCAAACTCTGGGCCAGTCCAGGCAGGCCACTCGGCACTGTGTGTATACCTTATACAGGCGGGGAGGGTTAGTGTGTGGGTGCAGCGAAGGTATCTGGGTAATGTGTCTGCTGTGGTGGGGGGAGGCAGGAGAAAGTAAGATCAGGGGAGAGAGACCCATCTCAAGAATCTAACAGGACCACAACACAGCACCAGAGCTTCTGGGATCCTGCTGGAAGAAGACTGGTTCATTGGTCAGGGTTGGGGTCTGAGATCAACAGTTCCGGAAAGATCCATCATGGTAAGGAGCCGGGGCAGTTTTCATACCTCGGAGCAAGGAGGGTCACCAGGAGGCTGGGACAGTCTCACTGGGCAGTGGTGTGTGTGCAAAAAGATAACTCCATTTTGAACCAGTGCCTCCTGGGACCTGCTTAAAGAGGAAGCAGCCATGAGACCAGTCAGCCCAATTACACGCCCTCCATGTAAAAGCTGGATGGAGGATTTAAGACAAAGATCTGAAAACTCCCCCATTGGGGAGTTTTGCTACTGCTGCCAGAGGGCCCCGAATGCTACACGGCCAGACCCTTGCCAGCCTGTCACCTCATCTTCCACAGGCTACCATACCAAGTTGCTCTCCTCCATCTGTGTCCGACTTCCCTGCTGATCCCTCCTACCGAGGGCCTTTACAGTCTGGTCCTCTAGCTAGCCCTCCTCCCCACCTGTGGCTGTCTCGTAGGTATAGTTCGCTACGCTGTTCTCATTGCAACATGAGCTCCATGACAGCAGAGGTTCCCTGACATGTTTGTCTAGCCGCTTGTTTTCCCCTCCAGAGCCGTGGGAATGAAAGAAAGGCACATGGACTCCTGGAGCGGTTCCTACCACGTTCCTTCCAACAGAACCACGGATGTCTGTGCAAACACTGGCCACCCCAGCGTCTGTTCTCTTGGCTCTTTCTCTGGTTGTGCTAACAAAGGTTCCAATGTGCCTGGGGCCGACTGTGCTCTGGGCCTTCCTAAAACATGGCCTCATCTACTATCCTGCTTTCAAAGCCAAACTCAGTCTGCCTTAGGTACCCGCCCCCACCATAACCAGCCAGCTGTACCTCCTTAGCCACGCATCTCCCCACAAAGTGCAGACGGCTCTCACTACTCTGGATGCCCAAGGTCCCGAGGGAGGAGTGTGGCAGCTTTCGGGACTTGGCCTCGACATCTATCTCCTCTTTTTCTCTTAGGAACAGACCCCCATGTTTCAGGAAGAGCTGCAAGATTCCCCTGACTTCCCTCTTGTGCTGCTGGGCTTGGTGAGCTCTGCTTAGAGGGTGTGGATGGAGACGCCCCTGCACCTTCAGAGCCATAGCCTCAAAAAGACACTGTGCCTTCCTTCAGTGTGTTTCTCCCTTCCAGGAGTTTGTGACCCTCGCTAATGACAACAAGGGCAGTCACAAGAAGAGGCACTCGGCACAGGAGGAAGAACCTCAGTTCCCAGGGGTCCCACAAGCAGGGCCCCTCTCTGGGCCATACACTAACTGCACTTCGTAAAGGCCTGTAGGGCCCTGTCTCTCATGTCCATAGGCCTCCTTCCCATGCTCCCGCTCTAAGGGTGGCATCCTTCTAGGAGGCTTTCAGTTTGTGGTGGTTTGAATGAGAATGGCCCCATAGGCTCATACACTTGAATGCTTGGTCACCAAGGAGTTGAAATGTTTGAAAGGATTCCAGGGATTAGGAGGCGTGGCCTTGTTGGAATAGGTGGGTTCTGAAAATCCCTGCCAGGCTATTGTCCCTGCCCCCTCCCCCCTCCCCGCCTCTGGATCAGGATGTAGCTCTCAACTACTGCTCCAGGGCCACGCATGCTGCCATGCTTCCACCATGATAATGGACTAAGCCTCTGAAACTGTAAGCAAGCTGCCAATGAAATGCTTTCTTTTATAAGAGTTGCCTTGGCCATGGTGTCTGTCTTAGTTAGGGTTTCTATTGCTGTGACAAAGACACCATAACCACAGCAACTCTTATTTTATTGATTTTTCGAGACAGGGTTTTTCTATGTAACAGCTTTGGCTGTCCTGGATCTTGCTCTGTAGATCAGGCTGACCTCAAACTCATAGAGATCCGCCTGCCTCTGCCTCTCGAGTGCTGGGATTAAAGGCATGCGCAACCTCAGCCCCACATGACCACGGCAACTCTTATAAAAGAAAAACATTACATTGGGGTGGTTTACATGCTCAGGGGTTTAGTCCATTATCATCACTGGCAGACATGATGCTGGAGAAAAAGCTGCTACATGTTGATACACAGGCAACAGGAAGTAGACTATAACACTGGGTGGTACCTTGAACGCATGAGACCTCAAAGCCCGCCTCCACAGTGACACACTTCCTCCAACAAGACCACACCTACTCCACAAGTCCATACCTAATAGTGCTTATGGGATTATGATGGCCAATTACATTCAAACTACCACAGTGTCTCTTCACAGCAACAGAACAGTGACTGAGACTTCTTCTTCCCTCTGACTCAGCCAGAAAGTCACCCCCTCCACCACAAGAGACCTCCCACAGAGACCAGCATTTATTCCACAGGACTGCAGCACACAATGCAACCTGCAGGCTCTCCAGGGCACTCAGAGGCCCCCTCCCTTCTGTGTCCACCTCCTACAAGCAAGTGTGAGCCTCTGCATGGGTTGCCACACCTGAGGGGCCACTGTGAACACTTGCTGACGGAGCAGATAAAGACGTCTTGCTGTTGTATACTGAGCTGCCCTCTAGCCACACTGGAAAACTTTAGTAAGTGCTCTTGTGACACCATGTCTAACCTCAGGGACACTTACAAGCTTGGTTTTCTCGTTCCAAAAGGCCTGAGTATGGAGCTCAGGGGCTCTGAAGGCAGCTTGGGGCTGGTCACTAAGACCCAAAAGCTTCCATCCACACCAGGCCTCACCTCACTACAGATTCTACAATGGGGAGCAGCATAGATTGGGGGTGACATGTATCGTGGTCTTTTAAACAAACTGTTTGTTTTTCTTTGCTTTGTTGTAGCTGACACAGGGACAGAATGCATCCTCCAACAGTGGGGACAGGTGTGTTCCCCTTACCTAGCTCATGCCCTCTGTCAGGTCCTGGTCTCATACTAAGCCTTCTCTCTGCCCCACCCTTGTTTTTGGAGACAGGGTCTTGCTATGCAGGTCAGGCCAGCACTGAACTGGTACTCCTTCTGCCTCAACTTCTAAAGTGTGGGGATTACATGAATACCGTGAGGTAACTAGCCTTTGGTATCTTGTGTGGCAGGCCCTTCATACCCAGCCTGAACGGCACTTGACCTTGAGGCCATCCTGGGACTAGCCCACGCCAGGCTCAGTCCCTCTCTGGTTCTCCTCCTGCATGCCTCCTCCCACCTCTGTCTCTCTGGACACAATGTCCCTTTTAGTTACAATGACATCCCTAGCCATCCCTCAACCCTGGCCTACTCTCTCAGTCTCACCTCAGCACATCTAGGTCCTGGCTGAGGCCCCTTCTCCTGGGCCAGTGGTTGGTACCCATAGCATTGGGCTACTGGGGGGCGGGCACTGACTGTCGCTTCCCGGACTGTGTGCTTCTCAAGGCAGCAAGCCTTTGCCCTGAGCAGCTTCAGGACAAGCTCAGCCTCCGCAGGCAGCATGTCCGGGATGGTACCTGCCCAGGCGACCCACACACGGGGAAGCTCCACAAACGCACTTACCTCATCCATCTTGTTGGTACCATTCTCCTCTCGCTGACGGAGTAGAGAGGACAAGCTACTTTTAACGACCTGAGCCTGAGTTCAACAGCTACTTGGGATCCCGAGCCACAGCATCCTTGTCTGCAGCAACAGGGGCATCTGAGCCACAGAGTTGTTTTAAGAGTACAGGCCAGGTGCCCATGCTGACCGACACACTCCCAGACTCCCCCACCACTCTGGTTTTTGTAAGAACAGGGACCTGACAAGATGTAATGGCTTGTAACCAGGCCAGAAACCTATTTCACACATATCACATGCAAACGTCAAACAGGAGCCTAAAAATAGCTGAGGTCACGAAAAGTTTGGTTTCTGGGGCTGGCTCTGTATGTAAAACAAAACAAAACCAAACAAACAAAAAAAGGAAGCATGCAAAAGAAACTTTCACTCCTAAATCCTCCCACACCGAGAGGGAAGGTGATAGAATGTTTTCAATCAAGTGCTAAGATTCGAAACCCTGCCACCGTGCTCTGTAGCGTGGCTAAGTTGTGGTGGGAGATGGGGGTGTATCCTGAGTACCAGCGAAAGCCATTTCCCGTGACTCCTGCCCCTTAATCTTAGGGATTCTAATCATTCTACCAACAAGAAGTTAATGTGGACTGTTATTAAGCCCTTTTCCATGACTCTTTTCCCTTCATTCTTAAGAGATTCTAATCATTCTACCAGTGAGTGTGTGCTTTAAACAAAATTGTTACAGTTACTATCTACGGCATGTGCTTTCCAGACCTCCTGGCATGACTTCCTGCCCCTCTCCAAAGAGCCCTCCGTTAATGTTTAACATAAAAAATGTGGAGGTAAGTCACTGGAGCCTGAATCCCAAACTCAAAAAAGAAAGGTATGCATCTCCTTTAATATCAGACAACCTAAGCCAAGTGTCTCTTCTAGTTAAGTGTGCATCATCTCTCTTTTTCATGCCCAGTGGCTGACCCTCCAGGTCTCATCTCAGGCTCAGGCCGAGGCTCTCACAGCTCCTGGATTCTGTACTCCATTTCAGCCACGCCATCTTCATATGCACGTCTGCCTTGACCCTTTGTCTTCCCCTCCACCCTCCGGAACCCATCACCTAGTCTTCTTGGAGACACAAAGTAACTGTGACATCTTTCAGGAAGCTGTCCCCACCTCTCGGGTCCTCTTATGACCCCCTTTGTGGTCCTTTGGCATGCTTCTATGACTCGTCTCCATCCACTGCAAAGAAACATCTGGCAGCACGCACCAGTGGCTAGGAGCAAGCAGAGACAGCAAAACTGGGATCCCAAGACTGGCTCAGCCTGGGGAAACCAAAGCCTCCTCTCAACTCCCAAGAGAAGGCAGCAGCAGACCAGGCCAGCCTAAGGCTCTGGCCAGCTGAGGCTGGCCGTGAGGGCCGGCCAGGATGCCCTCTCTTCTGCACCCTACTTTGTTCCCAGCACCCAGGTGCTTTACTCAGTTTCTACCTACCTCAGTGCTGGGTGGGCATGGAAGGGGAATTCCTGGAACGGATTACCAACTCTCACTCTTCTGGCTACACGATTTCAGCCTTGTCCTCCCCCGGCGCCAAGGACTTATCACCACTAGGTAGAACTTCCTTTGGGTTAGCAAAGGACCACCTCAGGGCCTCAGAGACCAGGACTGGCTCTCCGCTAGTTTTTCCTCAGGTGAGACCAAAGAGGCATCCCACCAGACTCCCTACTTGCCAGGAAGGAAAGGTGCAAGTTTTTCCTCTGTGGGAAAGGCTCTCCATTCCCGTTTTTTTCAGACCACTTTCGTTAGCAAAATGAAGTGTGAGAAATACAAAGAGGAAGACCCAAAGTTCCTGAGCCTGTTCCCATGGGGGACAAACACAAAACTAAAGTTAAATAAAACGTGGAAGCTGGGGCGAAGGCTCAGTCAGTGAAGTGTTTGTCATGCAGGTGTGAGAACTTGAGTTTGGGATTCCCAGGGCCAATATAAAAAGCCAAGCCTGGTGGCACACACCTGTGATCCAAGAGGCAGAGAAGCAGAGACAGGGAGGATGCCTGAGGCTTCCTGGCCAGTCAGTCTAGCTTAGATTCTACGAGAAAGAAACTCTGCCTCAAAAAATACAGAGGTGGAGATGGAGAGATGGCTCAGTGGTTTACAGCACTAACTGTTGCTCTTGCATGGGACTCAGGTTCAGTTCCCAGTGTCTCCATGACAGTTAACCACCGCAACTCCGGGTCCAGGGGATCCAATGCCCTCTTCTGGTCTTATTGAGCACTGCACTCACGTGGTGCACAGACATCAACATGCAGGCAAAACCAGCAATACACAAAAAAGAAAAATCTTCAAAAACTACAGGGGGAAGCCACTGAGGAAGACATCCAGCATCAACCTTGGTCCTCAAATGCACACACACAATGCTTATTTTTATCATTTAAAGAAAAATATGGATAAAGGAAAACAAAGAGGAAGATGAGGAGAAATAACAGCAAGACACTGGCAGCTGTGCTTGGTGGCATACACCTCTAAGCTCAGGAATCAGGAGGCCAAGGGAGGAGGAACCCGAGGTAAAGGCCAGCCTGGGCTACATAGGAAGATCTTGCCTCAAAACCAAACCAAACAAACAAACAAAACAAAAAACAAAAAACAAACCAGTGGATGGAGAGATGGCTCAGCAGTTAAGAGCACAGACTGCTCTTCCAGAGGACCTGGGTTCAATTCCCAGCACCCACATGGCAGCTCACAACTGTCTGTAACTCCAGTTCCAGGGGATCCAACACCTTCACACCAAGACACATAAAATAAATTATTTTTTAAAAAAGATTTATTTATTATGCATATAGTGTTCTGTCTGCATATATGCCTACCAGCCAGAAGAGGGCATCAGATCCCATTATGGATGGTTGTGAGCCACCATGTGGGTGCTGGGAATTGAACTCAGGACCCCTGGAAGAACAGTCAATGTTCTCAACCTCTGAGCCATCTCTCCAGCCCAAAGTAAATTATTTAAAAAAAAAAAATCAAGGAAAGAAATACAACCCTTTCATCATAATTTTGTGTAAGGAGAACAAGAGTTGGCTTCTTGGGTGGGGTCAGGATCCTGGAAAAGCAGCACAGCTCCTGAGTACATGTGTGAGCTGTTGCCTCACAGGGACTCTGCCCTGACGGAAGGCTCAGTGTACGGCTCTGTGGTGGAACACTTGCCGGAAACCCTGGGGTTCATCCCCAGCACTAGGGCAGCGGGTAGAGAGAGAACTAAATGCCGGCTCAGAGTTCCAGCGTTTTCCTCCAGGCTGGCTCCTCGGGGAACAGGGGCACGTGAGGCAGGGACTGAAGCAGGCAGGGAGACTGTGGAGATGTAAAGTCACCACCCTCTTTCTCCTCACTTCCTTCAGTGACAGATGTCTCAGCCCAGGCAGGAGAAAGGAGCCACTAGAGGGAAGTCTTCATACAGGGGCACTTGGGACTCTCCCAAAGAGAACACAGGAGCCCAGCCCGGGGTGATGGCATCCTGTGGGCAGCCAGCTGACCAACCTCCCCCCAGTCACATCTCCCTTCTCTCCTGCCATCGGAATCCAGTCAGTCTCTCAGCTGAGAAATCCACTGACCAACCATGTGCCACAAGCTCGGGACCCCCCCCCCCACTTGCTCCACCTGCAGCTCCCTGTCTCAGGACATTGCAAATCCGTCATGCAACCTGCTTTTCAGGCCCAAATCCCTGACGTCATCCTGTCATCCTAGCACCTCTTTCCCTCATGACCTACGCCCAATCCAAACTGTCACCTCAGCCTTCAAAAATCAAATCATTTCTCATCCCTCTTTACACAGCTCGGTCATAGACATGTGGGATCCAGGTGGGCTCCGGCTGTTGAGTCTGACACAGGACTCTCACAATAGCTCACATCCCATAATGAATATAGAGGCTGAAGTTCTGGAGTTGCTCAACACATGTTGCCTGGTGAATGAACTTCGGTGTTTTAGTGCCACAGTTTTAAAACACATAGTATCAAAGAAGTAAATAAACATACAAAAGACATTTAAAGTGAAACATAGTCTCAGCTCCCCAGATCACCTTTTGCAAGGGGCAGAAGTCAGCTAGATTCGGACTGTCCCTTTCATCCACTACCAACTCCCTTTTAGACCTGGCATCGGCTGGTACTGAAGAGGGTGTGGTCAGTTCAGGCAAGAAGGAGGTCTAAGTAGACGTACTTAGGTTTGATGAGACCTGTCTGTGGGATGTTCAGGCATTATCTGTCTGTAAGTTATTGTTAGCCAGCCAGTAAAGGGACGGCTTTCAGAAATGCTCTTCCTGTTGGCCAAACCAACTGGCCGGGCCTGCTGTCACTGTTCCTCTGTACAGAGAGAGGAGTAGACCTCTATGGGGCAGCCGGCATCAGAGAGGTGCTGACTGGATAGGGAGGTTTTGAAGGCTTGCAGCTGGGATCAGGCCTGTCCAACACTCTTCTCCACAGTACAAGTAATACATGAAACATGGCGGCACTAAAGAAAGCTTAAAGTTCTCAGCTGATAACTGTAAAATTTTAAATTGTACTATCATAATTTTTCTAAACTATCCATAATAAATTCAATTTTGCAACAGGAAAAGCTGTTTATCTTTCTAGTCCCTCACGGGAAACTACAATGAGATGTCATTATAGTGCACACCTACAGCCCCAGTACTTGGGAGGCAGAGCTAGGGGGATCATGAGGCTAACCTGGGCTAAATATGGAGACTGTCAGGAAGGAGGAAAGGAAAGAACAGAAGGACAGAGAGAGAAAATACTGGAAGGGCTGGGGGTGTGGCTCAGTGGTAGAGCATGTGCTAGAGGCCCTGGCTGGGGTCCCCTGAAAAACACAGACGCACATGCACTTGAGGCCTCTTTAGCAAGTGAGTGCCTTGTGAAAGGCAGGAATGACTCCAGTAGGCTAAGGATAAACGGGTGGAGCTCAAAGGAGTTGAGGGGAGTGGTGGGAGACAGGAAGGTGAGGAGGCATCTCTGGGCAGGAAGTTCTCTCAGGATGGAGCAAAGGAACTTGGGAGGAGTTAGTGTAATCTGGGGACACTGGACATACAGCTTGGGAGCTCCCTCCCTTTGAGGCCCTGGCCTTTTAGCATACAGCACCCAGCCCCTCAGCTGGTAACTGAGAGGAACCCACGATAAAATAGAGCATTGGCACAGGTGGAGCCTGTAGCTGAGGGGACCTCAAAGATGTCTTTCCTGTCTCACCGGGCTGCAATGCTATGGACTGTCAATACCCAATTACTACAGATCTTTTAGAAAATCGTTCCCTCTTTTCACAGGTTAGCTACCACGACCTTGTGCGCCATCTGTTTCTCTCAGCCTTTCCCTCACTCAATGCCAGGCAGGCAGGAAGCTGCATAATTCCCAAGAGGAAGCCCAGAGTCCTGAGCTCCCTGACCAGACTCCTAATGTCAGAATCTTTATTACACCGCTTTTTTTTTTTTTCAAGCTTTTTTTGCTGTTGGGAAATTGCAAAAGCACCAATCTCTTTACGTTAAAATTTACAGAACCTTTAAGAACTGTGCCTGTGGTACTGCAAACTTCCGATGAGCACCGTTGAATATTAAAAACTACTTAAGCCTCTATTCTTGAAAGATTTAAACCTGAAAGGCCACAGAACCTACAGCTCCCACTCACCAGCTTTTACACAGCAGTGCCTGAGTCCTAAAGTTGATTTTCAAAGTCATCAGGAAAAAAAAGGAGTCTTAAGGTTCCTACATACGCTGACATCGCTGTCTCTGGAAGGATGCTCTTGTTGGAACAGAAGCGAGGAGATGGTAGAGAGGGCTGCTAGTTCCTGCTCACAGAGAATCTATTTTCTAGGAAGAGGGTTTGCTCTGAGCTACAAGCTTTATCAGTTGTCTGAGAAGGGCCGGATTCTCCTTTTTACTGCATAATTGCAAAGGGTCGTTTCAAAGTATTTGCTCTTCCGGTTGTTGCTATGTTGGGATGGCTTTGCGCATGCACTGTACCACTGGGCTGCATTCCCCAGCACCATGGCAACACTTTTAAATACAGACACCCCCTTTAGAGTATTTTCAGATACACCTGAAAATAATGCTTTTTTTTTTTTTTTTTGGATATAAGGCTTTCTGTGAACAGCACTACGGTAACTCCTGTCCCCCGTGTCAGCGGTGCGCAACCACGTTTTAAGGAGCAGAGCATGGAGCCTGAAACAAGGCCTGTTCTGACGTCCTAGGGAGCCACTGCATATTCATTCCACCAATATTATAAGTTCGGCGATGCTGAAGAGACTGAGGAACAGTTAGGGTGAGAACACAAAAAATGGAAAACAGAGGCGCCACAGTTAGTTTTCAAACCCAGTCTGGTTTTCTTCAGCTTTGCGCTGCATCCTTCCGGCAGTCTAACGAGTTCCTCCTGAACTCGGGTCTGTGCCAGTCACTCCCTGGAGGCGCTCTCAGGCTGTGAGCCTAGGCTGCCTGGGCTCAGGATGCCCGGAGAAGGACAATCATCTGCAACCCAGACAGAGCGCCACGCGCCGGGGGTCGAAACAGGGGGCACCGACAACCTGGCTGCAGGATTGGTCCTTAAAAAGAAACAACTGCAGTATTCTAGCCTGGGAGGGAGGTTTGCTTTCCAGGTGACTCAAACGCCAAGGTCAAGTACCCAGCAGTTGGCCATTCCATCGCCAAAAGAGGAGCGCGTCCCTCACGCTTTCCTGAAGGCTGCGCCCTTCTTTTCCCCACGGTGGTGACTCCCTGCTCCCCACGCTCGCCTCCCCCGGCTGCAAGGGGTGAAGGGCCAGAGAAAGGTGCGCCCCAGAAACAACACAGGCCCTGTCCTTGCAACGCGCCCCGCTCCCGCCCACGCGCCTGCAGCGCGCCCACGCTGTCCATCTCGGGTGTGCCTCGGGGCCGGACGCGGCCACCGTGCTCACCTGTCCCGCTCGCAGCGCCAACTGCACCGCCACTTCGAAGCACTCGTCCCAGGGGCCCACGCCCCGGACCGCCTCCTCCTCCTCCTCCTCGCTGCTCGGCTTCATCGCGGCTCCGCCGGGCCCCGCCACCTTCAGCTCAGTTCCGCGTGCTGCAGGCGGACCCGGGCTCCCACTCGTTGCCGCCGCCAGCACCGGAGGCTCCGCACGCTCTTCTCGCCTTCCCGCCAAGCCGTGCCCCCGCCCGCGCGCCGTGCAGCAGGAAGGCCGGCCAGGAGTTGCAGCCCAAGTAGGAGCGCCTCGTGGCCCCGCCCCATTTGCCCCGTCCCATTTGCCCCGCCCCGTTCGCCCCGCCTCGTTTGCCCCGCCCACGCCCACGCCTCCCAATTCAAGGCTTTGCCCCGCCTTCCCATCCCAGGCCCTGCGTCTCATCATTAGCCCCGCCTCCCCACAACAGCCCCCGCCCCTTACTCTGCGTCCCACCCCCTCACCTTAGCCCCGCCCCGTGCAGAGCTCGCTCCGCCCTCTCCCCGCCCCCACCTCGCTCTCCACCCGGTGCTCGCCCCGCCCAGCCACGCGCCAAGCCCGGCCCACTTCTCAGCCTGTCCCGGCCAGGCAGCTGCAGGGACTGCAAGGTGGGCACTTCCAGCCCCTGGCGGCTGCTGATGGGCGGCGTCTGGAACTCATTCCCGAGGGCACGTAGAGCCACGGGGTTCCCAGGTGGGAGGTGGGGGGGAGCCGCAAGCCAAACACCGAGACTGTCGCTCGGGATCGTAAACTGTTTAAACTCAAAACTTGTTTGGAGCCCTAGCTGTGACTGTGATTAGAATTTCTATAGCGAGGAGTGACCGTTTTAACCTTGGACGCTGAAAGCTGGTCCACGCCTATTAGGAAAATACAAATACTAGGAAGGCATTTCCTGAGTGTCCAAGAGTTTAACTTCCTGAGTCCCTCTACCCACCACTTATATAAAAATCGACCCATCGCCGGGTGGTAGTGGCACACGCCTTTAATCCCAGCACTCGGGAGGCAGAGGCAGGCGGATCTCTGTGAGTTCGAGGCCAGCCTGGGCTACAGAGTGAGTTCCAGGAAAGGCGCCAAAGCTAAGCAGAGAAACCCTGTCTCGAAAAACAAAAAAAACAAAACAAACAAACAAAAAACAAAACGACCCACATGAAATTATGGAGTGCCGCTTCTCAGTCTGGGAGAATGGGAGTTTGTGTAAAAACACTGACGGGACTTTTTTTTTTTTTTTAAGTTAACCTAAAGATGGCAGTAAACCTTTTTAGCTAGGGTCAGCTCTTAAGGACTCTGACTCACCTAGCTCATCCCATGGCACAGAAAAGGGGACCAAGGATTGCCTAAGTCAGCATGGAGTCGCTATGCTCCATCTTTGTTCATGTTTTTTCACTTCAAGATTGCGTGTAGGGCGTCAGAAAAACGCCTGGAACTGCTCTGAATGCTTCTTTTACAAATGAAATGTGAGCCAGGCGAAGACGGCTCAGCAGGTGTCTCCAAGCTGAGCTGGATCCCTAGAACCCCTACATGGTGGAAGGAGAGAACCCACTCCCGAAAATTGTCCTCTGACCACATGCGCGCGCGCGCGCGCACGTACACAGGCGTGTGCAGAAATAAGTACATGTGATGTTTAAAATGGATGAAAAATGAGGACATGACCACTCCAAGACATAGTTGAGGAGGTTTATTGTAGGAATGAGGGAGTGCACAGTCAGACCTCTGAAGAGTCCGGACTGAACATGGCTAGCAGACTGACCCAGGCCACGGAGTCGGGATGGGGGTGGCGAGAGATGAGGGCAAGCAGACCAAGAGCGACCCAGGAGCCGGGCCAGCCAGGAGCCAAGAGAACCAAAGAGGGTGTGTATCCCAAATGGCTGAGTTACATATGAAGAGAAACTGGGAGGGGGGCAGAAGCCCAGCCCCTGGGAGGGAGACGTTTTTGGTAGGGGGAGGGAGGAGAATACTGAGAGGAGTCACAGGTGCTGCGACTTGTCCAGGTTTTCTTTGAGATCTGACAGAAAAATTAAAAAGTGGCCTACAAGGGGGCTGGAGAGATGGCTCAGCAGTTAAGAGCACTAACTGCTCTTCCAGAGTACCCAGGTTCAATTCCCAGCACTCACACGTCAGCTTACCAACTGTCTATAACTCCAAGATCTGATACCCTCACACAGAAACATGCAGGCAAAAAAACACTAATGTACATAAAATAATTTTTTTAAAGTGTTAGTCTTTAAAAAAAAAAAGTGGCCTGTGTTTCGTTGCTGATTTTCATTAGTGATTAAAGTTAGGATAGGATTTGACTTTGGCAAGCTGGTGGTGGTGCACACCTTTAATCCCAGCACTAGGGATGCAGAGGCAGGTGGATTTCTGAATTCGAGCCCAGCCTGGTCTACAGAGTGAGTTCTAGAACAGCCAGGGCTACACAGAGAAACCCTGACTTGGGAGAAAAAAAAAAAGAAGACTTAACTTTGGCCCTTTCTAGCTCCCCTTTCTGAACATATCCACCCCCCTCACCTCCCCTTCTGTGATCTAATCTGGAGGCTCAGTTATAACATGGCATAAAACTTTTATTACAGACCTAAACCCATCTGAGGAAAGTATTGATAACTTCCTTGTCTAACTGACAAATCCCTTAATGCAGAATAGTGTGTTTTTTGACAGGTATGAAGATTGAAGCCAGCCAAGTTTCTCTTTTGTCTTACCGCCATTCAAGTACAGAATGGTCTTTGTGACTATTTTATGAGTTAATATTTCTGTGCTTGATGCTCATGCATTTGCAGCCCAGCCCCTGGGCTGGAGAGTTCAGAGTAGAGGGCAGGGTATGCCAGCCATACCCTATAACAGGTAGCTTAGTGGCAGAACTCATGCTTAACCTGTGTCCTGAGTCCTGTCCTCAGCACCAAAACAAACAAACAAAATCTGCTCACTCATGCACCAACATAGCCTCAAGAGATTAATATACCATATAACTGATATATAGACTTATTAAATAAGCCTAAGTTACTTGCCTTGAATGCTTGAAGCCCTAAATTCAATCCCTGACATTACAAAAAATTAAATAAATTAATAGATCTGTTACTCACTGAATACTGAAATCAGCCTTTTATGATGGATAACACACCCCTTCCATGTGTAAATGGCAAGTCTCAGTGGACGTGTGAGACAGCTTTTCACCCAGCCTGCCTCCGGTCCACATGTTACCACATTCAGAGGCTGGAAGCCATGCTAACCAGCAAACCACCATGTGCTCTGCCTTAAAAACTCTTTCTCAACTTCCCCTTCCTTTGATGTCCCCAGGGTACCCCCTCCATGTGTGCCTTGGTCACCAGGAGGCCTCATGCAAAGTGTGTGGGCAGGAGCCCAAAAGCCAGAAGAGGGCAGTGTGCAAGGACTGTCCTTCTGTCCTTCCTGGAGCAGAGTAAAGGCTAAAGAAACAAAATGCCAGGCAAAGGTTTCTTCTATGTGCTTCTCCGACTGGATGCTTTGAAATTAGATATTATCCTCCAGGGCCAAAGAAGTCCAAGAAACTGGCCTGGACATTGTATCCACTTCTTGGTTGGTCTCATCTATTTATTTGTTTGTTTGTTTGAGACAGGGTTTCTCCGTGTAGCTCTCTGGCTGTCCTGGAACTCGCTCTGTAGACCAGGGTGGCCTCAAACTCAGAGATCTGCCTGCCTCTGCCTCCTGAGTGCTGAGATTAAAGGCGTGTGCCAGCACAGCCTGGCTGAACTCATCTTATTATCACATCCTTCGAAGTGGACTCCTGATACTGTCTGACCATTTGTAACTTTATATGTAAAAAGCTCTTTGGGGCTGAATTGTATGTTGATTGTGTCCCCCAACCTGCCCATCATAAATAAATAAATAAATAAATAAATAAATAAATAAATAAATAAATTCATTTGCTGAAATCTTAATCCAAGAATATGACTGTTTGAAGACAGAGCTTTAAAGAGGTAGTTAAATTGAACTGGAGCTGGCCAGGGACTGGTTGGAGTTCTTATACAATGTGGGAATTTGTATATAGAGAAAGGCAGCCACCCATAATCCAAGTAGAGACACTTCAGGAAAAATTAACTCTGTCCACACCTTGATCATGGACAAGCAGCCTCCAGAAGATCAAGAAAATAGTATTTGTGGTGTCTAAGCCTCCTAGTTGGGGATGTAGCTCAGTGGTGGAGTGTCCGCCTAGTATGCACTAGGTCCTGGCTTCCACCCTATTATCACAAATACGCAAGCCTCCCAGGCTATGGCACTTGGTATGGCAGCCCAAACTGACTGACATACGGAATTAAGGCGGTGTGCCCTGGGCACTCACACGACAGGTTATAAGGAATTCTTGCCCCCTGAGAAGTCTTGCAATGGAGAGCCAGACCCCTGCCTACCATCACCTGGCCCAAGAGCCCAGAGTCACTTGGTTATTTGAACTAATTGGTTTCTGAGGTTTTACTAAATTAAGTCAGATGGTTGCCAACAAATGCTGTGCAGGAACACACTACTCACACTGTGCGTGGGTCTGCAACAGGAACAGTTTTGGAAACCCCTTTGTATCTCTCCTCTAGAAGAGTCATTTGTTAAAGAATTCTCCCGAATTGGTTAGTCCTTTTCTCATTTACTTCCACTGGAAAACTATAGATACTTTTCTTCTTCTGGGAAAATTTCCCATAGCACTTTTTGCCCCCTTGTGGAAGAGGGGTTAACATGGCTTTCAGTCTCCTTCCTGCTGAGTGTAAAATTGTTCCAGATTCTCCCTGAGAACTCAGTGCAGACCTTTCCTGGACTTGTCTTTTGTGTTTGCTTTGCTCTGTAGTCACTCCTCGGTCTCCTAAATTTGTAGATCCCAGATGTTCTGAAATGGCCCTTCAATTATTGCCACTACTGCGTTCTATTAAAGTGAACTACAAGGCCTTAGTCCTCTACATTTTCAGTCCTGTACACCTGTAATTGTTCATGATGACGTTAACGGAAATTAACAACGCTCTCATAGTGTATTGCATTCTGCACTCCACGGACTCAGTTGTATGGCATGTAGCTCTCTTTATTTCCCCAAGCTGAAGTTCACTTTCTTGCCTGCCTTCCTCCTGGTAGGATGAAAACAAACTGTTTGCTCTCAGAAAACTCAATCTTGTTAATAGAAAGCAAGGACTCTGTTTTAAAGGAAAAATAGAAAGTAGTTAATTCTGGCTAAATATGAGTGACTTGACACAAGAACACAGGTTCAAGCTACCCTGGTAGGCTGTTAATTTTTTGTCAGCTTGACATAACCTGGAGTCTTCTGGAAGGATAGAACCTCAGTTGGAAAATGCCCCCATGTGATTGGCCTGCAGGCAAATCCGTGAGGTGTTTCCTTGATTGATGATGGATGTGTGTATTAGTCAAGGTTCTCTAGAGCAGTAGTTGTCGACCTATGAGTCTCGATGAATGACCCTTTCACGGAGGTCACCTAAGACCATTGGAAAACAGATATATACGTTATGATTCATGACAGTAGCAAATTTACAGTTATGAAGTTGTAATGGGAATAATTTTGCAGTTGGGGGTCACCACAACATGAGGAATTGTACTAAAGAGTCACAGCATTAGGAAGGTTGAGAACCACTGATCTATGTGATTCTGGTCCCTTGATCCACCCTTCAAGTGCCTGGGATTCCTGCCACACTTTTTGGATGGGATGTTCCATTTTGCTGTTCACCCTTCTCATGTTGGTATCCTGTTAAAGGAAACCAGAAGCTTGCTTCCATGGTATCATAAACAGACTCCCAAGACCTAAATATTTCCAGAAATGTTATCCTGCAGTTCAATCACCCTTCACCTATTGGTCTTCAGCCTCTCTGGCTTCATGGTGGCCCTGTGGCTACCTCTCCTGACTCTGGTCCACTGGAGGAGAGGATGGACTGTGTCAGTACATCTTCCTCTGTTAACCCCAAAGATGGGTGGAGAAAGACCACTGACCCAAATCATCATGGCCAAATTAATGAAAGTAAGCAATTGATTAAAGCTAGCTTTTTAAAAATTCATGTAGACAGACTGCCTCCCCTTAAGGCAGACTTTGAGAGGTCAGCACTGGATGTGAGGAAAACAAGGGTTTATATTATAGCTCAGGGGTTAAGGGGTCTCCAGATGGGGGATTTGGGGGCAAAATAGGCAGGGTTACAGAAGCAGAACATCATAACAATTAGTCCTAATGACCTTCAGAAACAAAGACATGGTTGCAAGGTGGGCATACAGCAGGTAGTCATAACAACCCTTTGGAAACAAAAGTTGCAAGATGGTTGTTAGCTTTTTGAAACGAACACCTGATTGCCATTCTTGGCACAGTCAGTACAGAACCACTTGTAGTTAAGGTTACAGGTGGGGCATAGCCCAATCCTTGAGAAACAGAGGTTTAATCATAAATAGAAGTGAGCCTAGTTTGTCTTTACTATAAGATATGTTTTAATTTCCTGTGGTGCTGGGAACCAAAGCCAGGGTCCCATGTGTGCAAGGCAGAGGCTTTCCCACTGTTTTTTTCAATTAATTAATAATAATAAATAATTATTACTATTATTTGATTTTTTTGAGACAGGATTTCTCTGTGTAGTTTTGGTGCCTGTCCTGGAGCTCGCTCTGTAGACCAGGCTGGCCTCAAACTCACAGAGATCTGCCTGGCTCTGCCTCCCGAGTGCTGGGATTAAAGGCACCATTGCTACCCGGCACTATTTTTTTTTTTTTTAATTTCTTGTAAAGGTACTTCTGCTCTTAACCTCTGAGCCATCTCTCCAGCCCATATATTTTTTTTTTTAAGAGCAGCTTTAGGTCTACAGCAAACTGAAGAGGAAGGTTCAGAGAGCTCCCATATACTTTCCCACGCAGCCTCTTATCTTCGTCAGATTGTTTTATTTTCTTTATCAGCATTATACCATAGGGCACGGTTTTGCTTTGAGTTCTTCCTCCAACCAATGCCAGCCCCATCCTTGCAGGGTAGGTAAGATGGTTAATCCTGCTTGTCAACTTGACCACATCTGCAGCCAACCAAAACTTAAGCAGCTGGGCGTGCCTGTGAGGAATTTTCTTGATTGGCTCGTTTGAGGTCGGAAGACCCACCCTAAATTGGGGCCACACCTTCTGATGGCAGCCTCACAAAAGGACAGGGAAGAAGGAAGCTTTTGGTTTTTTCCTGCTTGCCCTCACTCTTGCTGGTAAGTTCATCTATCCTGCTGCTGAAGCATTCCTTTCCTGGTATTAGAGCCTACTTCTTTGGGATGCTAACACATACTGAAGAGCAGCTGAGACATTTAGTTCTGTGGACTGAACAACTGGTTTCTTGGACTTTCTGCTGGTAGACAGTCATTGTTGGACTAGCTGGACCACAGCCTGTAAGCCGTTCTAATAAATCCCCTTTTAATATAATATATAGTAGCAGCTAAAGTGACTCCATTTTTGGCTAAAGCAACCATTCTAGAGGTCTGAGACTGGCTGGTCAGCAACTTGAGTCAGTTACAACATTTCAGGAATTCCAGGAATGCAAAAGAGCCAGGGTGCATGTCCCCAGGAATTGCGTCCGCAGAAGCGCACGTCCCCAGCGATGAATTGTGACTTTTGCCTTTAACACTCGCCCCCACACTTGGCTCCAGCCAGGGGCAGCAGTCCCAAATCCGACCAAGGGCTGATTAAAATCTATTGATAGAGTCCGGGTGGTTTTTCGGTGTTCTGGAACTCTAGAGAACCCTCAGATTTCTGCCCACATGGGAAAGACTGGAGTCAGGGATGAGAATGAACAGGGATGGAATGTTAGGGTTTAGGCGACAGGGTACCTTGGCAGATCGGAGCCAAGGAATACCTCAGAGATTTATGGGGGGACGGGGGAGCGAGAGGCTGTCTCGGAGCGGGGACAAGAGAGAGACTGAGACAGACAGACGGAGGGAGAGTGGTCTGCGGTGGCAGGGACCTTTTTAGGGGACACATGCTGCATTTGGCGGCTGGTGATGACGTCACTGCTGGAGCTGAGTTGCTGAAGCCGCTGGTTTCCAACAAGTGGACTCACAAAATTCTTCTGCATTTTAAAACCAGATTGCTCTTGGGCGATACTTCTCTGAATTTTTTTCTTTTGTATTTTTTTAACTGAAAGGTTATGTTCCATTTGTATGCATGAAAGTTGTTTTTTTTTTTAAACCAAAAAAAAAAAAAAAAAAAAAAAGACTGTTACGGGACTCTATTCAATTTGGGTATATTTTCCTACAGGTAAGAGGAGAAAATAGAAAATGAGCCGGGCAGTGGTGGTGTATGCCTTTAATCCTAGCACTTGGGAGGCAGAGATAGGAGGATCTCTGTGAGTTCAAAGCCAGCCTGGTCCACAAAGCAAGTTGCAGGGACAGCCAGTTACACAGAGAAACCCTGTCTCGAAAAACCCAAAAAAGAAGAAGAAAAAAAAAAAAAGAAGAGAAAATGATCTTCATTAGCCCTGGAGAGTTTGTGTGTTGGGTCCACACAAAAGTGCTTCAAAGTAATTAGCATCTGAGAGGAAGAGGGCCTGGTCTGCGCTGCATCTGAGGCAGACATCTGACTGAGCCCTTGACTTAAGAAGACTAGACAAAGGCAGCACCAAGGTGAGGGCGTGGGTCTGTGGTGGTTTGAATAAAACCGGGCCCCATAGGGTCTTGTATTTGAATGTTAACTCACCAGAGAGTGGCGCTGTTTGAGAAGAATTAGAAGGAAGTGTGTCACTGGGGGTGGGCTCCATCATGTCACCGAGAGGCAACAGAGTACAAGAAGAAGGCAGAATCCTATATTCAAAGGCAGGGGGCAGGAACCTCACTTTCTGGTGGATGCAGCTTGGTGGTAGAGCAAGCCTGTGTCAGGCGCTGCCCTCCTGCAAGTTCTGCCTAAAAAAAAAAAAAAAAAAAATACAGAAGAGAAACTCATACTGCGCACAGCTCCCAGTGAAGGAGTTATCTGTGTGCAGTTGGTAGAAGCCAGCACATTGAAGCTTCTTACAGACAGACCAGCGCCAAAATCCCAGCGCCGAAATCCTAGCCCTTTTGCTGCGTTACTGGAGTTCCCTTCCATGCTGGGTGAGCACTCTTTCTCTGGGCTACATCTCCAGCCTTGCATTTAAAGTTAAGGAATGTAATCAAGGTGGGTACGGTGGTGCATGTCTTCAATCCCAACAGTCATAAGGCAGAGGCAAGAGACAAGTAGATTTCTGTGAGTTCAAGTCCAATCTGATCTAAATGAATTTTAAAAAGTCAAGTGAAACATATTTTTTAATTTTTTGTTTGTTTTTTGAAACAGGGTTTCACTGTGTGGCCTCTGTTGACCAGGCTAGCTTCAAACTTGCAGAGATCTGCTTGCTTCTGCCTCCCAAGTGCTGAGATTAAAGGTGTGTACCACCATCATCAGGCTAAATTTTTAAAAAGATTCAATTACTTTTATTTTATGTGTATGGGTGGTCTGTCTGCTCTTTTATCTGTATACTACATGCATGTAGTGCTCAATGAGGCCAGAAGAGGATGTCAGAACCCCCTGGAACTTGTGAGCTGCCATGTGAATCCTGGGAATTGAACCTAGGTCCTCTGGGAGAACAGCCAGTGTTCTTAACTGCTAAACCATCTCTTTTTCCAGCACATCAAGTGAGAAAATTTTAAGAAAAGGTAGTAGAAGATACATTTGTTCATACATGATTTGTGGTGTCAAATACTGTTTTCAATCAAGTTGTCAACCAAATGGTTTTGGATCAAATTATGTGCCACACAGAACATAGATGAAGGAACATGCAAAGCACAACACTTATTAAAGACTAAATAAATCAATAAACAAACCTTGTGGAACCTGGGCCACCAGTGAGAATCTTCTTTCTTTCTTGCCCCAGCGTTTCCCGGGGGTGGGTGGGAGGGGTGGGTGGTGGGGCTGCTGATTGTGTGTCTGTCATAAACAGAGAGCAGCATGTCCAGCATGCACCACTGCATGCTGTCAGCAAGACATGCACAGCTTCACACGGGACTAAGGACCTAAGGAGACGACTGACTGGCCGATGCATCAGTTACTGCATAAAACACTAGAGGAAAGATATTAGCACACAGAGGCAGCAGCTAAGAGGCTCCAAAGCACCTGCCTACAATGACCTCAGGAAATATACAGAGTATCTCTAAACCCCATTAGATTGCTACTATTACATCCATCTTAGGAGGAAACCCCAGCTTAAGTAACTTGTTGGGTAATTTGTTGCCATGAGATACGTGTGAATGAACAAAGGGTGGGTTTAAACTCATGCAAGCAAATTCTCGAGTCCTCATCAAAGGTAAAAAGTGTGCTCAGAGCTGGGTGGTGGTGGCACGCGCCTTTAATCCCAGCACTCCGGAGGCAGAGGCAGGCAGATCTCTGTGAGTTCGAGGCCAGCCTGATCTACAGAATGAATTCCAGGACAACCAAGGCTACATAGAGAAAGCCTGTCTTGAAAAAAGAAAAAAGTGTGTGCAGGGCTGGGGATGTAACTCAGATGGCAGTGTTGTCCTAACATGCACAAAACCGAAGATTCAGCCCCCAGCACCACATAAACCAGGTGTGGTGGCCTCAGAACTTGAGGTGACCACTTAGTTACTTAAACCCTCCTCCCAAAGATCTACCCCTCTGTAAAGGCAGCCCAAATGAATCAATGCAGTCGTGGACATTTCCCTCTCTTCCCAATGACCTACAAGTACCATCTAATGTCACCAGCTACCATGACACAACCTCTCTCACGGAGCAGGAGGCTTCACGACACATTCACTAAGCTGCTGCCTGCACAGAGGCAGATGTGACAGACACTAGCTCAGGCCTCCTGACAAGGCACAGCACTAAGAAACAGAGTCGGCACAAAGCAAGTTGGGTGACAATATTCCTAACTACTCTGAGACAAGGGAGTACCCAAAGGGTTGGATTTATACTGTAGATCCCTTATCACCAGTGTGCCACCAACTGCTGGACGATGCCTTTGGGAAATCCTACAGCGCTGTCCATGTCACCAACACGGCAACCCAGAGCTTGAGTCTGGGCGTGTTTAAAAACAAGGGCTGGCCTGGAGATGTCACTCAACAGTCGATCTGCTTAGCTCAGATGAGGACCTGGGTTCAATGCCCAGAACCATCAATAACGAAAAGTCAAAGGTCATCTTCCCTTACATCTTCCCTTACACTTCCCTAAAAGGGATGCCAGCTGCTAAACGGCACAATATTTATGAAACTGGAGGTCACAGGGTAACCTTGCAGACTCTTCCTCCACCTTTATTCAGGTCCTGAAGATTATACTCAGGTGTCATGCTTGCATTCCAAGCACCTTCATTCACTGAACCTTTTTCCTGGCTCTAGATATTTAAATTTTCATGTTTCTTTTGTTTCCTGTTACTAGTGTTATAAGAATCATTGATGAAAAAAAGTATAAAAAACAAAACAAACAAACAAAAAAGAATGTTTAAAAATATCATTGATGAATCCAGTGCTATGAAAGTTTTGTGCTTTATTTTCTTCTGATAGTTATATGGTCATAGACCTTTGATTTGAGTTAATATTCCATATAGTTAAGTAAGGGATTTATAAAGTTGCATAAGGGGGAGTGAATCTGATAAAAATACATTTTATGCATGTATGAAGTTGTCAAAGAATTAATAAAAATACTATGATAATTTTTACTGCATTATTCATTTAGTGTGTTGGGGAGGGGGTAGGTCAGAGAATAAATGTTAGGTGTCAGTTTTTTACCATAACTTAAGTCCTGGAGATGGAACTCTGGTCAGCAGACTTGGCGACAAACCAGCTGAGCCATCTTTCTGTCCTGGGCAGGGGCCCGCTGCAGTCTGGAGCCCCGCGCCCCTTGTGGGAGCGGCTTCTCAGGGCCTGGGGGAGACCGGCGGGTCCCCGAGACTTCGGGGGCTTCAGTTTGGGAACTTCCAGGAGCAGATTAAAATAGTCTGGCAGAAGCGTTGAGGAGCTCTAGAAAGGGCCATTTGGTGAGTGATGAGTGCGTGTTCAAGTTCAAGCGTGAGAACTGAGCGAACAGGTCCCCAAATGGCCCGGTCTACATAGGCTGCCAATCAGGTCATGACAAGTAGGGCAAAGGTCTCACGGAGTGCTGGGCCTTGCAGCTCCTCTCCAGGCTCCACTTCAGTGTCCACCCAAGGCTTTTCCTAGAGGTCTCAGCGCTGGGTTTACAATCAGGTGATCTGCCCTGCGTCATCCTCCGGCCTTCCTCCAGGCAATAGCCCCAAGGGCGCTCTTTCTCCCAAGTTCCTGGTTATCTGCTGGCGGTGGTTTGTGGGGAGGGTGAGAGGCTAGTTAACTCCCGCCTGAAGCTCGCCATCAGATAACATATTCACCGGCACCATCAGTGCCAGCCTCCAGCTACGCTACTTTGGGGGGTCTGAGAGAACCCTGGGGTTCTGTGCCAAAGCCTTATTGGTAGAACTAGTTCAGCATCCACTGGAGGCTTCTGTCTAAGCCTCGGGAGGTGGGAGAGGGAGGGAGGACATAATCTGGGACGAGCAGCAGAGAGGCCTGCCTGCCCCGGTGCTTAGTGGAGGGTCCCTGTGTGCTAGCTGGGTCAGTCAGCAGAGCAGACCCCAGAAGGTGAGGTGTTAGCTCAAGGCTGTGTTCGCACATCCTCGGCCCGTCGCTCATAAGCGATCACCGACACCTGGCTCCCGCTGCAGCCTCTCCGGTCTCCCTTTGCCCAGGTATCCTTTATCCCCGCAGTGACACCAGCCATCCGCTTTCATTTGAGCATCACTTAAACACCCTGTGCTAGCTATCAGGCTATCACCACACACGCACTTCTCTCTCGGCCAGCGCCAGCCCATTCCCCGTCCTCGGCGCCACCAGATGTCTATGGTGGGGAACAGCAGTTCTAGAAGCCGCAGAAGGGAGGCACGCTTCCCCCTTTCCACCCAACGCATTCGGCTGCCCCCTGCAGGGCAACCTCTTCTTGCCCCAACAGTTGAAGTTTCCTGGGTGGTTTTTCCAGTATTAGCAGAACCTATTAGCCTCAGTATACCATGACAGTGGCCCCCTCCTCACGCTTACATGACGTTTTAGTAATCCCAACTGTTTTATTTCATTCCTCATCTGGCAGTATAGTAGGACCCTGTAGGTACTATCTTTAAAAAAATTTTAAGTTATTTTGTTAATATATGTCTACTTAATGATTGCTCATATTACACTCTGCACTGGGATACCAGGAGCGGTTTCTATCCTTTCTATGGACCTTGACTATAGAAACACTTGATATTAATTCTTTTTAAAAATTCAGCTTCTTTGATTCACTTAGTGAGACTCAGTGATACACTTTCGATAGCTATGGTTTCATTAATCTTCATGACTGTATTGTACTCCACTGTGTAAGCATTCTTTACCTACTTACTTACTGTACTGGCTGGTTTTGTGTGTCAACTTGACACAAGCTAGAATAATCAGAGGAAGGAGCCTTAGCTGAAGAAATGCCTCCATGAGGTCCAGCTGTAAGGCATTTTCTCAATTAGTGATCAATGCAGGAGGGCCCAGCCCATGGTGGGTGGTGCCATCCATGGGCTGGTGGTCCTGGGTTCTATAAGAAAGCAGGATGAGCAAGCCAGTAAGCAGCACTTCTCCATGGCCTCTGCATCTAGGATCCTGGTCTGTTTGAGTTCCTGTCCTGACTTCCTTCAATAATGAACAGCAATGTGGAAGTGTAAGCCAAATAAACCCTTTCCTCCCCAAATTATTTTTTGATCTTGGTGTTTCATTTCAGCAGTAGAAACCCTAAGATACTGTGGGTAGACTTTGGCTATTGCATACCATGCTGCTTCCAGTACTTTGCACATTAATTTTGATTCAAAGATGTGTACATTTGTAGGTACGTCTTTGGAGAGGAATTCTGTGTCACAGTGCAGGTGTATGTATTCGACTGTTGTGGGCCATGTCACGTGCTTTTCCAGAGTGGCTATACCCATTAGATCCCACCAAAGGCCACTGAGCTCCTGATCTCCACATGCTAACCTTGACATGGCAAGCTTTTACAATTGAGCATGTCTGGCAGAAGCCCATGGTCTAAGTTGTGAATTTCTGTGTCCTATGTTATCTCTTTGTTATTTCTTTGTTGTGGTTTTAAAACTAGCCAGGCTGTAGTGGCGCATGCTTTTAATCCCAGCAGTTGAAAGGCAGAGGCAGGCAGATTTCTGTGAGTTCAAGGCCAGCCTGGTCTACAAAGCAAGTTCCAGGACAGCCAGGGAGGGCTACACAGAGAAATCCTGTCTTGAAAAACAAAACAAAACAACAATAACAAAAAGACCTCATGAAATGAAAAAGCTTCTGCATGGCAAAGGATATCATCATTTGGACAAAACAATAGCCTACAGAATGGGAAAGGAATTTTTACCAATTACATATCTGATAGAGGTTTAACATCTAATATACATACACACACTTATACATAAAACTAAACAAAAAAATCTGCACATCATGTAAACAACCGGAGACAAGGTTTCTCTGTGTAACAATCCTGGCTGTCGTGGAACTCACTCTGTAGATCAGGCTGGCCTCGAACTCACAGAGACCTGCCTGCCTCAGCCTCCTAAGTGATGGGATTAAAGCTGTCTACCACCACCACCCAGCTGAGAAACACTTAAATGTTCACCATCCTTAACCATCATAGAAAAGCAAATAAAACCTTCTTTGAGATTTCATCTTAGCCCAGCCAGAAGGGCCAAGATCAATGAAGCAAGTGGCAGCTCATGCTGGCGAAGATGTGGGGGAAGGGAACACTTACTCATTGCTGGGGGGAGTGCAAACTGGTATGGACATATAGAAATCAGTGTGGAGGTGCCTCCAAAATCTGAAAACCAATCTACCCCAAGATGCAGATGGACCACTCTTGGGCATACACCCAAAGGACTTTCCATTCCACTACAGAGACACTTGCTCATCCATGTTCACTGCTGCTCTATTCCTAACAGCCAGAAATTGGAAACAGACTAGATGTCCATCAACTGATGTATGGGTAATGAAAATGTGGTACGTTTACACAATGGAATATTATTCAGCCGTTCCTGGAAAATGAAATGATAAGGTCTGCAGATAAATGGACAGAGCTAGAAACAATCATCTTGAGTGAGGTAACCCAGATCCAGGAAGACCAATGTCATTTGAAAAGCCATATGGAAGTCTACTACTGTAGACGCTTTGTAAAATACAGACACATATGAAAGGAATCTAAATGGTGTCACCAAATAATCAGGGAGACAATGCTACCAAGCAAAACCTCCAGTGCCTGGGATGGGTTCACATTGTGTTGAATCATTATCCAAAGGGGCCCTATAGAAGCTTCCAAACATCACAGGCTCTTCCCAAGACTATTGGTTACTCTCCACAACCTAACAGTAAGGCCTGATTGTCTCTTTGAAAATAACATTTAATGTCTCTTTGAAAAGAATATTTAATGGCATCCAACACAGAGATATTGAGCCAGTGACTAACTAGAAGCTTCACCCTCACTGACTAGTGGTCATTGGTGTTGGAAGGTACCATGCACACTACCTACCAAGGAGGAAGGTAATCGCCAATATCGCCCAGCTACACAATACTGACCTGCCCACAAAAGATTCCGGTCCAAGAGTGACACCACTATTATGAGAGTCACCACCCACTTTTTGATTAGACTTAAGGTCTGCTCCATGAAATGGAGCCCATACCTGCCACTGCCAAAGTGGTCAATAACCTGAGAGTAAATAGCTCACAGGCTGGGGGACACTGATTACTATTATTCTCCTAAAGGAATATAGCAATAAAATGACTCCTAATGACGCACTGCTATACCCATAGATCAATACCTTGTTTAACTCACATTCGAGAAGCTGATTTTAATATGAAAGTTAAAAAACAACCTAAAAAAATACAAATAAATTTTCCATGCTGTTAGTGTCTTCTCACAGCAGAAGGCAGTTTGCGCCACCTAGTGGCGACATTACTAATCTCCTGCTTTCAGCTGTGTGGGCCTCCATGGCCTGAGGAGCTGTATCCCCTGTTGGGGTTCCTGGTTTGGGATTCCTTGGGTCCCAGGTTTGGATGAACACTGAGCTGTGACCTTCTGGGGCAGGGCTCCCTATGAGTTGAGTCCCTGATCCTTAGCTGCCTCTGCTGGATTGCGACCGGAGCCAGCTTGCCTAGACTCCTGCTTTTCTTTTGGATGTCACAACAGTTTGTATTTATGACTCCAGTGAACTTCTCTTGCAGAGACTTGAGGAAATTGCTTGGTTTGATACAAACTGGAAAGGCAAGGACCTAATTCCTTAAGCCTGCTTTTCCATAGGAATGATGTCTAATGATCTTTTGGAAATGAGAGTGAGGTAAGGCAAGGGAAGGGCACCCTGCGTTGTGTGTTGCTGAGCAGCCTGGAAGCTCTATTCCGGTTTCCTGGTGTTAGCGATGTGGGGGTTGGGGCTGGATGTGCCCTATGCCTGACGGGAGAGCTGGAGGAGGTCATTCGTATTTGGACATCTCCACGGTATAAAAAGTAGTGTTTGTCTTAACGTTCTTTCGTCAAGTTATGACAACTTGAAGTGGTTTCAACGGAGCCGGTTCTATCTGCAGAAAAATTGTTCATACATTCTCAGAGGCTTTGATTTCATTCCTTACACCTACTGTGGTGTGAGCCAAGTGTTGCAGCCTCCACTTTGGCTTGTGCATGTGAGAGCATGTGTATATGCGTGTATGAATGTGTGTGTTAGTGTGTGTGCATTTCCTGATCCAAGATGCAGATGATCCAAGACTGTAGGCTATTACTCTATATTTTAAAAAAATTGTAATCACCATAACAAAGTGAATAACAGGACGGGGGGAGTCACTCAGTGGTAGAGTTTGTGCTTAGTGGATGAAAGACTCTGAGCTCAATCTACAGCATCGGAGTGTTAGAACACAGAGAGCTTTCTCATGAGCCAGGGATGGGCCTGGTGAGGGACATGCGGGCGTGGCGAAGGAAGTGATAGGCATGGTGAAGGAAGTGATGGGCGTGGCGAAGGAAATGATGGGCATGGCGAAGGGAACAAAGACTTCTACATGCTTACAGGTCTCTCTTTAAGGATTTCAGAGGCTGACATTTTACATTAATATACACTGAAGCAAAGCTCGAATAGATAGCATTTTAGTGAAACATAAGGAGTCCCAGCTGTCACACTTACCAGCTGTGTGACCTTGGGAAGGTGACATGCCCTTCTCAACTTTAGTTTCTTCATTTTATTGTAAAGTACTGAGGGTAGTAGCTTCATTCTATTGGTTGTGTCTCATTTAACTATCTAATTGTCATTCCTTCCTGTCTGTCTGTCTGTCTTAGTTAGGGTTTCTACTGCTGTGAAGAGACTATGACCACAGCAACGCCTATAAAGGGAAGCATTTAATTGGGGCTGGCTTACAGTTCAGTGGTTTAGTCCATTATCATCATGGTGGGAAGCATGGCAGCACACAGGCAGACATGGTGCTGGAGAGGCAGCTGAGAGGTCTACATCAGGATCCTCAGGCAGCAGGAAGAGACAGTGAGACACTGGGCCTGGCTTGAGCATCTGAGACGTCAAAGCTCATACCCTAGTGACCCACTTCCTCCAATGAAGACATACCTACTCCAACAAGGCCACACCTTCTAATAGTGCCACTCCTTGTGGGCCTATGCCCATTTTCATTCAAGCCACCACCCACCCTTCCTTCCTTCCTTCCTTCCTTCCTTCCTTCCTCCCTCCCTCCCTCCCTCCCTCCCTCCCTCCCTTCCTTCCTTCCTTCCTTCCCTCTCTTTTTTTTCTTGACAGGAGTTCATATTGTAGCCCAGGAGTGCTGAAGATACTAAAAATATGTAACTGGCCTCCATGGGCACTGCACACACTCAGGGTGCACAGCCATACATACAGGCAAAATACCCATACACATAAAATAATAAAGATGTTGAGAGTACTTTAGAAGGGCCAACAACTCAGAAGGCTATAATATACATATTTGTGTTTGAGTAGATTGGTGGAGTTAGAGATCTAGAAACTGGCTGGTGAGATGGTATAACTGGTAAGAGGTGCTGGTCACCAAGCCTTAAGACCTGAGTTTGGGGGCTGGGGATAATGGCTCAGTGGTTAAGAGTACTGGCTGCTCCTCCAGGGGACCTGGGTTCAATTCCCAGCACCCATATGGTGGCTCACAACTGTCTGTAACTCCAGCTCCAGGAGTTACACTCTCACACAGACATGAATGCAGGCACAAACATAAATGAATGTAAAATTATATATATATATACACACATATATACATATACACACACATATATACACATATATACATATACTATATATATATATATAGTGTGTGTGTGTGTGTGTGTGTGTGTGTGTGTGTGTGTGTGTGTGTGTGTGTTGGTACATACTTACAAACATAACACTTGGAGGTAAGAGGATCAGAAGATTAAGGTCACTATCAGCCACAAAGTATGTTCAAGATGATCCTGGGCTGCAGGAAACCCTATCACTCTCTAGTTAGTTTTCCCAGACGAAAGTTGTTTCTTCAAAGTCACCTGGGAGATGGGGACTTTATTCTTGAAGTTTATACATCCCCTGATAGCTGGGCTATTTAAATCACAGGATCAGGTTGGGGTTGGGAGAATGTCTGTGTCTCTGTCCCCTCCCACCTCCCACACACCTGTCAGCTAGTGTCAGGAGTACTATGAGGTGAGAGGGGAGGAGGAAAGGAATAAGGATGAGGAGCTTTGGGTGTCTCCATGGTAACAGAAAGGCACTTTGGCAGGTGGGGAAACTTGGCTGTCTAGAATTAGACTGTGTGTTTCTGTGAGATTGACGCAGGTCATGAAGTGCTCATAATGCTTCTCTAGGGATACTGGAGAATTAGCGTATTAGCTGTAGGGCACGGTCCAGCAGAAAAGCACAAGATCCATGTTTATTCACAACTGTTATTTCCCCCTTCTTCCTCCCCTCTCTCCCTCCTTCCCTCTCTCTCTATGGTGTGAGACAGCAGGAATAGGCCAATGTTAAAAAATTTTCCATGGTAGAGCAAGGCAAGCGTGCAGAGGTTTTAGATCCTTTGTGGTACAGAAGCAGTGGGAAAGGCAGGAGAGAGAAACTCTGTGCACAGAAGCATTCTTAGTGGCTGCTTTTACAGCTGGGGAATTCCTATATGAACAGCCAGGTGGTGTTTCAGTGTCACGGTACCCTGGGACACTTAGAGCTGGGGCTTGTTCTGATTATCTTTCCAATGGTGGCCTTACTCTGAGTCTGCCCTGAGCCAATAGCAGTCTTGTTCTGAGGCTGTAAGTTAGCACAGCCATCTGCCCCAGGATGTCATGTTCTTCTCATAGTGTCTCTCTGTCACTGTCTCTGCCTGTCTGTCTGTCTCTCTGTGGGTCTCTATCTTTCTCTGTGTGTGTCTTTCTGGCTCTCTCTGGCTCTCTATCTGTCTGTCTGTCTGTTTCTCTCTGTCTCTCTGTCTCTCTCTCTCTCTCTCTCTCTCTGTCTCTCTCTCGTGTGTGTGTGTATGTGTGTGTGTGTGTGTGTGTGTGTGTATGTGTGTTGGAGATGGATGATTGGATAGAATGTGAGCTGAGGACTGGGCAGACTGCAGGCTGCTGCAGGTAAGAAAATCCTCCTTGAACCTCCAGAAGAAACCCATACCTAGGGGACTTTTTATTTCTAGCCCAGTGAGACCATGCAGGGCGTCTGACATTTGTTTTTTAGGATACCATCTGCATGATAACTGGATATAGCAGCAATGGAAACTAACAAAGATCCCATTTTAATCTCCTTCTTACCCACTTGTTTATTTTTGGTATTGGAGATTCATTCCATGTACCTGCACATGACAAGAAATTACTCTATCATTGAGCTGCATCCACACACCATTGGTCTTATTCTTGTCAAACAATGCCCATCCCCCATCCTCCTTATCTTATCCCAAACCCTATCTACTTACCTGAACACTACATTGTTTTATGCATTTTATTGTTTGCTTTCTAGTTAGAATGAACATGTCTTGTACATACGTGTATTTCCAGTGTGTAGCACGAATCTTAAAAGGTCTTAATAAAAACAAACCTGGAGCCGGGTATTGGGGTGAATGCTGGAAGATCAAAGAAGCAGAACAAGCCACAGCAACCTCACCTCGCCAATTCCTCAGCTGATCCTGTTTCCTCAGACTGGATGCCTCTCAGCTGAACTGTGCTGCTCAAAGGCCTAAAAGCTTAACCGGCGGGCTGGGGAGATGGCTCAGAGGTTAAGAGCACTGACTGCTCTTCCAGAGGTCCTGAGTTCAATTCCCAGCAACCACATGGTGGCTCACAACCATCTGTAATGAGATCTGGTGCCCTCTTCTGGCCTGCAGGGATACATGCTGTATACATAATAAATAAATAAATCTTAAAAAAAAAAAAAAAAAGCTTAACCGGCAAAAAGCTTCTAGTTTCTGGTCCTCACACCTTACATACCTTTCTGCTTTCTGTCATCACTTCCTGGGATTAAAGGCTCACTTCCTGGGATTAAAGGCTCTTGTTACCATGCCTGGCTGTTTCCAGTGTGGCCTTGAACTCACAGAGACCCAGAGTGATTTCTGCCTCTGGAATGCTAGGATTAAAGGTGTGTGTGCCACCATTTTCTGGCCTCTGTATCTAGTGGCTGTTCTGTTCTCTGACCCCAGATAAGTTTATTATGGTGTACAATATTTTGGGGAACACAATACCACACCAGTGATTTCCATTATTTGTGGATTTGGTATTTCTGAATTAGCTTGCTCATGAAAGCTCATATTTAGCCTCAAAATCCACCCGTATAATGCCTTGGAGATAATTCAGATACCTGCAAGTCCCAACAGATTGAGTTACCAACATTCATCTAGCCGAGGAGACTGTAACTCATCTTCAGTGCCGATGGTTAACATGTGACCTTTGTACAGGCTGTTTGAATAGTGCTATGTGCCTTCAAAGTCTGGTACTTTTTGGGTGATTGCTCCATCCGTTATCTTGAAAGGTCCTAAGCACAGAGCAGCAGTGCAGGAGGGCTGCAGTGTGGCTGATGGAGAGAACAGGTATGTCAGACAGGTTTCCCTGAGGCAGGGCTTTCAGTGCTGGAGGATGTTGGTCAATGTTAAGAAATCACACACACACACACACACACACACACACACACACACACAAATATATATATATATAACAAGAAGAAGATTCCCTGGTCAGGGTTGAGTGATGCACTGGTCTATGAGTACAGAACTATTTCATGAGGAGTCATTTTGCTGCTGTCTTTCTTTAGCAGAATAATAGTGGTAGGTTTTCAACTAGGACCCATGACCTATCTAGTTTCAGGGTTTTGACCACTTTAATAATGTTAGATACGGGTTTCATGGAGTGGGTCTTAAGTCCTAGTCAAACAGTAGTTGGGCCGGGCGGTGGTGGCACACACCTTTAATCCCGGCATTTGGGAGGCAAGAGGCAGGCAGATCTCTGTGAGTTCGAGGCCAGCCTGGTCTACAGAGTGAGTTCCAGGAAAGGCACAAAGCTACACAGAGAAACTCTGTCTCGAAAAACCAAAACCAAAACCAAAACCAAAACAACAATAACAACAAAAACCCAGTAGTTGGTTACTCTCATAACATGTGTGCCATGATTGCACCAGTATGTCTCATAGGCTGATTATCACTGTTCTAGGTCTCAGGGTTTGTAGCCGGGTGATACCGGTTTTTTTCCCCTGGTAGTATGCAAAGTGCCTTCTACATCCTGAACTCTGTCTATTCAGCAGAGGTGAAACGTCTAGCCGAGCACCGACTTGTTTCTCTGTGTTCTAAGAAAGCCGCGTCTTCAGCAATAGGGCCTTACTGTGAGGTTGTGGAGAGTAACCAATAGCATTGACGAAAGCTTATGGTGTTTGCAGTCGTTTATGGGACCCCTCTGGCCAACAACTCAATTAGATATAACCCATTCCGGGCACTGGAATTTTTACTTGGTGGCGTAAGATGTCTAGCTGGGGCACTGTATCATCCATTGTGTTGTGACTCCATTTGGATTTCTTTCATAAGTGTATGTATTTTAGGATGCCTCTAAGCAGTAGGTTTCCATATGGTTTTTCTAAGGCCTCTGTTAGTTGTCCCTCCCCATATTTCCTCCTTTACTCTTCTCTCTCATCCCCCTCCCTAGTTAACCCACGTAATCCAGAGTCCTCTTTATTTCTTACTATGTTTGATTTCCCTTTTCTTGGAAGATTCCCTCCCTTCCCTGATCTTTTACTAGACACCTAACCTAACCTAACACATATTGAAAGCTTAAAAGCTAACATCCACATGTGAGACAAAAATATACAATATTTGCCTTTTGGAGTCTAGGTTACCTCACTCAGGATTATTTTTTTCTAGCTCCATCCATTTATCTGCAAACCTTATCATTTCATTTTCCAGGAATGGCTGAATAATATTCCATTGTGTAAACGTACCACATTTTCATTACCCATTCATCAGTTGATGGACATCTAGTCTGTTTCCAGTTTCTGGCTGTTAGGAATAGAGCAGCAGTGAACATGGATGAGCAAGGATCTCTGTGGTAGGATGGAAAGTCCTTTGGGTGTATGCCCAAGAGTGGGCCATCTGTATCTTGAGGCAGATTGGTTTTCAGATTTTGGAGGAACCTCCACACTGATTTCTATAGTGCCCATACCAATTGGCACTCCCCACAGTAGTGTGCCCTTCCCCCACATTTTTTTGTCAAGTTTCTTGTTTGTTTGTTTTGACCTTTATTTTGTGTTTCTTTTTGAGAGAGAGAAAGGGAGAGAGAGAGAAGAAGAACATGAGGTTGGGAGGGAAGGTAGGTGGGTGGGGAAGGATCTGGGGGGAGTTGGGAGAGGGGAAATACCAAAATGAATCCTATGTAAAAAAAAAAATTTTTTTGGGGGGGTTTTTTTCAAGACAGGGTTTCTGGTCCCTGTCCTGGATCTTGCTCTGTAGACCAGGCTGGCCTTGAACTCAGAGATCCGCCTGGCTCTGCCTCCTGAGTACTGGGATTAAAGGCGTGTGCCATCACCATGGCCTGGCCACAAAAATTTTTAATAAAAAAATTGAAAAAGAAATCACCTATACTTTGAGTAAGGTATCATTAAACAGAAACGCATGTCAAACAAGGTTTTGTATGATGGGCTGATAAAAACGTGGTCTGAGGCACATAGGAACCTAGCCGTGCATCTCCCCTGGGTGGAAGGAAGTTCAGTGTGTTTATAAGTGTCCTGAACATGAAGAAATGACTGGACACATTTTGTATGCCTTTAAAGGTAACAAATTTATATATTTGAGAGTTTCATACAATGTATTTGGATCATATTTACCTGTTTCAACTCCCAGATCCAGTCTCTCCACCCTCACCCTCACCCTCACCCTCACCCTCACCCTCACCCTCACCCTCACCCCCACCCTCACCCTCTACTCACCCAACTTCAGTTTTTCTTTTCTATTTTAAAATACTTATTTATTTTTGGGTCAAAACCCAGGATAGAACTAAAATTTTGTATTTAATAACAGCTAGCATACTATTGGCACGTAGAACGTATGTAGTAATAGTTTTTCCTGATGAATCGTGGAGTAGAAAGGCCAGCAGGGTGCTACAGGCCTGTAATTCTTACTTGGGAGGCTGAGGCAGGGTGATAAGTTTGAGGGTTTTTGGCAACTTCATGAGACTCACTTAAGAGCTTAGGGCCGGGCCGGGCGGTGGTGGCACACGCCTTTAATCCCGGTTCTCAGGAGACAGAGCCAGGCGGATCTCTGTGAGTTCGAGGCCAGCCCCGTCTCCAGAGCAAGATCCAGGACAGGCACCAAACTACACAGAGAAACCAAAAAGAAAAAAGAGCTTAGGGCCACCGAGATGGTGTATTGGGTAAAAGCCCTTGTCAACAAGTCTGGTGACCTATGTTTGACTTGGAGAACCACGTGATGGAAGTGGATTTTGATCCCCTGAACCTACAGGTGAAAGGAGAGAATTGATTCTCACAGGTAGGTTGACCTCTGCATTCCTGCTGTGGCAATGGTTCTCTCTCTCTCTCTCTCTCTCTCTCTCTCTCTCTCTCTCTAAATAGATGTAATGATATTTTTTTTAAAAAGAGAACCTCAATGCTAGTGTGAGGCCCTAGGTTTGATCCAAAATGCTGAAGGAAAGAGAGGGAACCAGAGAAACATAACTTAAAGTTAGGCAGCTAGTGTTCTGCGGCTTACACGGTCGGGAATGACTTATTTGGCCCTGTGTCGATAACCTTCCAGCTCTGGTTCGTCTGACACTGAGTGGAATGCTTCCAGGTATGTGTTGTTTCCCTGGCAACCATGTGACTCCTGACAGCTGTGCATGAATAAAATTAGACTCTGTCTGTGCTAAAAAACCAGGTGCTCAACTTCCTTAATTTGGATGGAAAGAGGGTTTCTCCCTCATCAAGCTCAGTAATCATGAAAAAAAAAAAGTACTAAAATTGTTTTCATACAATGCATTTTAATCATATTCTTTCCCCTTTCTCAACTCCTCCCAGGTTCTCCCTATTTCCTACTCACCCAACTTCTTGTTCTTTCTCAAAAACAAAAAGAAAAAACGAAACAGAAAACCAAAAGAGGAAAAACAACGAAACTTCCACAAGTGAAAATCCCACAAAATGAAAATCAAATCAGACAACCAACCAAACAGAAAATCAGTAAGAGAAAAATACCAAAACAAAACAAAAAGCACCCACCAACGGAGTCTATTCTGTGTTGGCCAACTACTCCTGGGCATGGTGCCTGCCCTGGAGTGTGGCTGATAGGCCCGGGACACTCCATTGGAGGAAACTGATTTTCCCTCTCCCAGTGGGTATCAGCTGCAAACAGCTTCTTGGTTAAGGGTGGGAGTTTGTGTCCACCTCCCCTTCTCCGTGCTGGGATTTTTGTCTATTTTGATCCTGTGGCGGTCCTGTGGACGCTGTCAGAGTCTCTGTGAGTTCATATGTGAATCAGTCTTCGTGTGTCTAGAAGACATTGTTTTCTGTTTTTCCACCTCTGGCTCTTACAGCCCTTCTGTCTCCTCTTCCGGATGGATCCCTGAGCCCTGAGAGAAGGACTTTGATGAAAACATCCCATTTAGGCCAGAGTGCTCCGAAGTCTCTCGCTTTCTGCACATTGTTTAGTTGTGGCTTTCTTGGTTGATTCCCACCGCTGCAAGAAGAAAGTTCTCTGAAGAAGATTGCTAGCTCAGTGATCTTTAAGTTTTCACAACTTTAAAGGAATGCTGCCCAAACCACATATCTGAGGTGGAGCTGGCCTCGGTGCAAGAATGTGTGCTTAGCACACGGAAGGACCTTGGTTTGACCTCTGGTCCTATGAACAACAATACTTTGTAGCATCTCACTCACTGTAAGTTGTCTCTAAACTGTTCTTCCTAAGTTATAGTGGCTTTAATGGTGAGTGCATTATAACTATTATTATTATTATTATTATAACTATTAGCACATTGAAATTAAACAGGCAAGCCAGTTGTGGTGGTGTCTATGTGTAATTCCAGCCCTTGGAAGCCAGAGGTGCGAGAATGAAGAGTTTAAGGCAAGCTTTGGCTTCATAGTGAGTTCCAGGCCAGTCCAAAAAAAAAAAAATCCTTTTATAACTAAGCAGTTACATCTATATTCTTTTTTTTTTTTTTTTGGTTTTTCGAGACAGGGTTTCTCTGTGTAGCTTTGCGCCTTTTCTGGGACTCACTTGGTAGTCCAGGCTGGCCTCGAACTCACAGAGATCTGCCTGGCTTTGCCTCCCGAGTGCTGGGATTAAAGGCGTGCGCCACCACCGCCCGGCTACATCTATATTCTTAAAATGTTCAAGGGAAATACAAATCCCCGCATTCATACATTAAAGGATGCATGGGGCTTGGAAGGATGGCACAGTGGTTAAGAGTACATGCTGCTCTCTGTGGCCTGGGTTAGGCTCCCAGCACCTACACGATGCAACTATCTGTAATTCCAGTTTCAGTGGATCCAACACCCTCTTCTGACCTCTGCAGGAACTAGGTATGCATGGGAGTTTCTAGGTCCTGTTTTCCTTTCCTTTCTTTTCCTTTCCTTTCCTCCTTCCTTCCTTCCTTCCTTCCTCTCTTTCTCTCTCTCTCTCTCTCTTCCTCTCTTTCTTTCTCTCTCTCCCTCTCTACCCTGCTTCTTCTCGTGTTTCTTTGTTTATTTTTGCAGTCCTGGGAACTGAACTTAGAGCCTCACACATGCTAGGCAAATATTTTAATGCTGGCCTATATCCTCAACCCAAACAAGCTTAATAATAGAAATATCAGTTGGGTATGATTTTGCACTTCTTTAATCCAAGCACTCCAGGGGCAGAGGCAGGTGGATCTCTGTGAGTTCAAGGCCAGCCTGATCTAGTGAGTTCCAAGTCAGCTGTGGCCACATAGTGAGACCTTGTCTCAAAAATCAAATCAAGGTTGGGAGTACAGGTCAGTGGTAGAGGGCTTACCTAGCATTCATTCGTGAGGCCTTAGATTCAACCTCCTCATGGAAAAACAGCAGAAATCTTATGCTTTTTCTTGTAGTCTTGAGTCATATTTCCACTATATATGCTTATGCCAAAAGCATTTTGTTAATCTCTATTAGTGAAATTATTAAGGCCACTCCACGTAGTTAAAAGGGAAGTTTATTTAGTGGCGTAACTTACAAATGAAGGGATAGGTAGGTTGCAGGGTCTGGGAAAGACGTAGCGCAGTCCGGCGGTGTTCTCTGGAGAACTCTGCTCGGTCTACCTCCAGCATCCAGGGTCCAGGAACCAAGAGAGCCACCATCCGGATCTCTCCGGTCTTCAGGGTCCTCTCTCGGCCCCGCCTTCTAGGCGTGACAGTTACCGAAGCCTCAATGGGGGTTGGAGCTTCCAGATCAAGGCTGGAATGGCTACCCACTACAAATCTCTGCAATGAAGATGCGTATACAGATGAGAGTCAAGAATTCAGAAAGACAGGGTTGGGGATTTAGCTCAGTGGTAGAGCGCTTGCCTGGCAAGCATAAGGCCCTGGGTTCGGTCCTCAGCTCCAGAAAAAAAAAAAAAATTCAGAAAGACAAAGCTGGAGGTGTTTAACAATTTCCTTCTGGATAGCGCAGAGCAAGGCTGAGGAGCCATGGTCTCTGCTGTACAGAGAACATTCCTTGGTCAGGAACATGGACTATGGAGCTGTCTGCAGAAATGAAATCACAAGTCCTTAAGTGAGAACAGCTGCAGGAACCAGACGCCCTGCTCTCCTCCACACGCAGAAACACACCCTCAAATCCCCGTCAAAATAAACTGCTGACCTTTTTTTTTTTTTTTTAATGAATCCAAGTCCAGTCACCTGTTGATCAGTTATGTTCTGTTTAACGCACTTTACTTTGCATTTCAGCTGTAGTGGTAAATAAAGAATTTAATAGTGCTAGGCATGGTGATGATACACTTCTTAGATTCCAGCACCTGGGGTGGGGAGGAGGTAGGAGGATCCAGAATTCAAGGCCTGTCTAGGTTACATAATTTAATTCAATATCACACACACACACACACACACACACACACACACACACACCAAAACAGACAACAAAACAAAACAAACAGAAACTAACCAACCACCACCACCAACAACAAAAAACCTCCAACAAACAGAAATAATATGTTTATCCTTCTTTCTCTCCCAGACTCCCTACACAGAGTCTCACTATGATACAGGGCTGGCTTTGAACATGTTAGCCTCTGGCTTCTGCCTCTGAAGCGCTGGGATTGTAGGTGGTACCACCAGGCCTGGCTTGGCTAGGGTAGGTTTCAATTACAGACTAAAAAACAAGCTACAAAGTTAACACCAAGCAGAGTTTGAGAGATGTATTGATTTTTAAAGTTTTTTTTTTACAAGTATAATATGTTGAGCACACTCCCTCAAGTTTTCTGCCCTCCTTTCCACCTCCCCCTCCTAGATCTAGGGAACTAGTCTGCTTGTTCCCCTAGATTTTACTTTCACTTTTATGACATATATTCATATGAGATTTTTTTTTTAAAGATTTATTTATTATGTATACAGTGTTCTGCCTGCATGTCTGCCTGCAGGCCAGAAGAGGGCACCAGATCTCATTATGGATAGTTGTGAGCCATCATGTGATTGCTGGGAATTGAACTCAGGACCTTTGAAAGAGCAGCCAGTGCTCTTAACCGCCGAGCCATCTCTCCAGCCCTCATAATGAGATTTTATGTATCTCTATAAAGAAACCTAGGAACCACAAAGGAGAGAAAACATGATGTTTGTCTGAGATTGGGTTAATACACTCCGCATGCACCTCTCCCTGTGTTCATTTTCCTGTAGATGACACAGCTCTCCTCTATCCTGACCCAGTCCTCTGTCGTTGGACACTGAGGCTGATTCCATGACTTATCTGTTGGGGAGAGTGTTTAAGGCAGCAGCTTTGAGTTAGTTGTGCCAACTGGCTGAACTAGTTTTATTAGTCTCATCCATCTGTTCCTCAGGTCAGTCAACACTGCAAACACTTGGAACGGCAGATGTAGACACATTTGTAGTCTCTCTGGGAAGCCACAAGAGGCCATTTGTCATCTCTATCCAGCTGGAATCTCTCTCTTTTTTTTCCCCTGTGTGTGGCTGCAGCTAAGGATTGAGCCTGGCAATTACTGTTCCCCACGCACAGCGCCTTCCATTCCTTAGAAATGTGTTTATGTGTTGAGGTTTTTTTTTTTTTTTTTTCTGGACTTGATCTTTGAGCTAGCCATATGTGTAAGAGGATTTATTTTATTCTTTTGTTGTTGTTTCAAGACAGAGTTTCTCTTTGTAGCTCTGGCTGTCCTGGAACTCTCCCTGTAGACCAGGCTGGCCTCGAACTCAGAGCTTTGCCTG